>NW_027526203.1:307561750-307596266 GCF_048455015.1 Haemaphysalis longicornis | reverse complement strand
GCATCCTTCAGAAAGCCCCCGGTCTTTATCGTGGCAGCAGCGGGAGCCAGCGCCCGCAAATGGGGCGAAGCCAAGCCCCTTCCCCTCGAACTTCTCGCTTTCGGAAGCGCTATACGTGACAGCCACACAGCGGCATACGCACTTTCCGCCCCTCAACATCGCTCGGTAGAAAGATGAACTGTTTCAATATGGGGCTGGGCAATTGGTGGATTAACCCTCCGATTAATCGGCTATTGGTTTAATCAAATTTATGTTTTTAACCAGTTCATCGGTAAAACTCACGAACAGCAACCAGAAAATTGTGCGTGAGCTTATTTCGGATTACTCCCGTGTTCAGGTAAACCTATCCCCGTAAAAACCAACAGGAAACAACGGGAGCGTGCTATGAGATAGTAATGAGTGCCGTAGCTTGCAGTAGTAACAAAAAGGAAAAGGAAAACGCGAGAATGTGGCCTTTTTTGTTCTATTAACATCAGGTCGTTTACAACCTCATGGGAAATGTATAAACGCACATTCATAGGTGACGCATTTCCTGTATTGATACGCTCCCTTCGGCGCCAGTAACGACCGGTAATTCGGATCCCTTGCAGCTGCGGCGAGCGCTGCAAGGTGATTATGACGCTCGTGATTTCGACGTCATGCGAAGGTCTCTTTAGGAAATCAGGAATAACGGCGGGCAAATCCAGAAATATGGTGCTTAAGGAAAACGTGATTAAACTCATTCGCCCGAACTGATGGGCGAGCACTCAATAACTGCGTGGAAGGGTTGCTTCAACTTTACCGTGGGGGAAGGGAGTTACATGAGGGTGACAGGTTGAAGATTGTTGCCCCTATCGCGTGACCAAGCAACCGAACTGTGATCTCTAAAGTGTCCCTGCAGTGTCGGTGATTTTAAGCAGTCTTTATCCTTCGTACCTGGAAGCACTGTTAAAGGCTATCCACGGAAAACGCTATTGGTCACCCGTTTTTCATTAAAGATGCTATCGAACGCTTGTAACCCGCCGCGGTGGCCCAGTGGCTAAGGCGTTGCGCTGCTGAGCACGAGGTCGCGGGTTCGATTCCCGGCCTCGGCGGCCGCTTTTCTGATGGAGGCGAGAAGCAAAAACGCCCGTGTGTACGAGATTTCGGCGCACGTTAAAGATCCCCAGGGGGTCAAAATTAATC
Source organism: Haemaphysalis longicornis (assembly GCF_048455015.1). Classification (NCBI taxonomy): domain Eukaryota; kingdom Metazoa; phylum Arthropoda; class Arachnida; order Ixodida; family Ixodidae; genus Haemaphysalis; species Haemaphysalis longicornis. Next base: position 307,595,102 of record NW_027526203.1, on the reverse strand, counting down.
CGGAGCCCTCCACTACGGCGCGCCTCATCGCCTGCGTTGCGTCGGCGCGTAAAACTCTACAATCAGAATCAAAACGCTTGCACCCGCCGCGGTGGCTCAGTGGCTAAGGCGTTGCGCTGCTGAGCACGAGGTCGCGGGTTCGATTCCCGGCCGCGGCGGCCACTTTTCTGATGGGGGCGAAAAGCAAAAACGCCCGTGTGTACGAGATTTCGGCGCACGATAAAGATCCCCAGGTGGTCAAAATTAATCCGGAGCCCTCCACTACGGCGCGCCTCATCGCCTGCGTTGCGTCGGCGCGTTAAACCCTACAATCAATCAAATCAAAACGCTTGCACTGTGGCAACTGAAAAGAAGCCGGCAAATGCCGGCGATACTGTCATGACGTCACATCAGCCTCTAAAGAAAGCGAGAAACGCGTAAAAAGGGAGGAAATAGTATTCTGACGCCATTTCCCAGTAATCTGATGCGCACAGAGCTGGCTCAAATATTTCGTGGCGACCATATTCAAGGAATGAACGCGCTTATCGTACGCAAGAAGAGTTTCAGACGTTCAAAAAAAAAAAAATGTTCAGAGGAGTTTTTCGGAGGCTTTCTAAACATTTACGAGCACAAATAGCTGCCCTGTGCGACGTTTTGATGTCACTTCGCGGCAGGCGCGTTCGGCAAGCATCGCTGCCGAACCCAGGATTCCTGCCCAAGCGCCTCCGCGGAGAGCAGCGCCTTCTGTCGGCGTGTGGCGGCGCGACGCCCCGTAACTGAAGGGAGCGAAAAATGAAAAATCAATAGCTCCTCACCCAAACCAGTGAGCCAATTGCTCTCCCGGTTGTATGCAGAACAGCTTTCACTCTAAATTACTGTATATTTTCAATCATGTAACTCGAACGATGCGTGTTACCTGGGCATATAACTTTTTGTCAATGGCGTCTATGGGCAGTCTCTGAAAAATGGACCACTTGGCTCTCCTAAATCGAGCACTGTGTCGCTGCAAGATCAGATATCCAATTGCTCTCCCGGATTTGAGTACTACAGTATGTTAACTTCAAGACGCCATAAAATTCCACGTGATTGGTTCACAGAAAAATGTTACTGGGCACTTTTTGTTTGGAGTCTGACGCCAGGTTAGAAAGTGGGAACGTGTGGTGCCCTCTCTCGTAGTGGCCGGCATCCTCCGCGGTCGGCTGCCGGCGGCGGGCCGCCGGCAGCCCCGCTCGGCTCCGGTCTTTTCGGTTCAGGACGTTTCGGTACAGTGCGTTTCGGTACGGTCTTTCCGGCGCACAGACCTTTCGGGACACGGGCGTTTCGGGACACGGACCTTTCGGGACACGGGTGTTTCGGTACAAAGGCGAATTCCGGCATGCGCTGTAGGCTGCGCGCGTTGTTTACGTGGTGGTTGCGAGCACGCAATTCGTACCTAATTATTACAGATGTTCTTGTTCGCAGTTCTGCGTTATTTTAGGCCAGCAGTTGGTTGTGCGGCCTTGCCAAAAAAAACTTCTGTTTATTTGTTGAATATTAACTGGGATATTTGTAGCATTTATAAAACCTAATTGTTCATTATTCTTTTTGTAGCTACTTATTAAGTAGTTTATATAACAAATCAGTGACAGTATCACCGTATTTCCTCGGTCGTGTTTTGACGACTTATTACCGCTTTTTTTTTTTCAAAAATCAGTGCGAGTAACTATTTTATTTTCACACTTTGCGGATCCCCTACGACAAAGGCTGCGGAAATGAGGGCCACTGCGCGAGAAAAGGAACCTGTGCCTTTTTAGACCGCTAAATGATGTAGGGCAATTTCTCGGCATTCCGCATTTGTATGCGTTGTTTTTTTTTTGTTTTTTTTGATAACGCAAGTGCTTAATAAGGCGTTTTTAGAAATGCATTACGGAAGGCACCTATTATATTCGTCATACCTGTCACCCTCTCCATCTATGCTCTTTCCCCCTTGCCCACCCCCACACAAAGTAGCAGGTCAGAGACTATACGATCAGGCCGACCTCTCTGTGTTTTCTTTCCATGCAATAAATTACTCTCTCTCTCTCTCTTTATCCCCGCACGCTTCCGTCCCGGCTTCGTTGTTAGCAGGGGCTGCGGCGGGTTTGCCGTGTTGGTTTTATCAGAAGTTGGAAATGCTTTGCAATAATGTTTTCTGCAGCATACGTACAGATAATTAACTTCTCAATGACTACTCATTTGGAATTATTCTAAGGAACAATGCAAATATCTGTTATGTATTGGTGTTTTATTTCAAATATGCTTAATGTTTTGTTTCGGCTCAACAATAATCACAAGTATTGACATTGCTAGAGGACTTAATTGTTTAGAACTCTCCTCTGCATTAACTTTGGCCGGGCGGCTGAATCGAAGAACAGAAAGACAGGCTGACAAGCAGACCAAGAGAGAGACCAAACTTTCCGCGTTTAATGAGCCCCTCAACCGTCACGAAAAAAATAAAAAGGAAAGAAACCAAAGTGCCTTTTAATTAAAGCTCGTGTGCATTCGCCCTTCCTGATATTCTCTATCACCCCGTCGTCGTTGCATTCGGTGTATTGAAGGACTCTGGTTCTGCTCAAAAATAATTAGCAATCGCACTTACAGTGGCGTTGCTAAGGGGATTGACCAGGGAGGGGGGGGGTGTTGCTGGAGAACCAGCCTCCTATGTCGGGGGTGCCATTTGTGCTTTTCCACTGTGCAAAGTGGGCGCCGAAAGCTTATAAACAACTGTTGCAGCTCTCGCCACACCAGCCGATTAAAAGTTCCTCCCTATTATAATGGGAGCAGGCGAGGAGACGTCTGCATCCAACAATGTCGGAAGTGTTATTATACCCGGCTTGAAGCCGTGGAGGCCAACGGGGCGAAAAAGGAGCGATTCCTGGAAAGGGGCGCCATCGGTATGACTAAGGCCCTTAGGTATGACGGCGACGCGCGGAAGGGTGCAGGGAGCAAGCCTGTTCCTTGAGATGGGCGACACTGGGGCGAATGAGACTGGTCATTGTGTCCTCGGGGGCTTCTTAGGTGGCTCTTTGTTGTGCAGTAAAGAGATTATGTCAGCTCATGGTGCATGTATAGCTATAGCACTGCCATGCACCCGGCCACAGAATCGACTTTCGGGACGGCCATCGTCGAGAACGAAAACTTGGTGGCACAACGTCACAATACCTTAATCGCTACCTTGGGACTCTCACTTTTGTGTACACGCATGGCCTGCGCTAGACAGAGAGGGGCTTTGCGAGATACCTAACGCGTTGAAAGGCTATCGGACGCGGCAGCAGGCTGACCCCCGTCACCCCTGAGAAAGAAAGCTGGTTGTGAAACGTCGGCTTCTCCATTTATTGTACCATTGTTTGCAGTGTAATTATAGCTTTTCATTTGTAGCCTCCCAACCAGACAGGTCGCAGCCAAAAGTTTACCTTCACTGCATGTTGTGTGGGTCCTACAGAGGAACCAATTGGTAATGGGCCTACCCAATTTCCCATTGATTCCGCTGAATGACGATCATTTGCGACCCCACAAGCACGTGTGCATACGAACTTTTAGAGATATTCGAAGGCACGTCATCCCGCGGCTCACAAAACATAACATAGGCAGTTTTTTTTTTCTTTTTTCGTACCACCGGTGTTGGGAGTCTAAGCTACGTTCTAGTAGTCGACCAAGTGATAGTAAACCAAAAACAAAAGAAAAGTGATTATGAGCGAGCTCTTTAATAACAAAGTTTTACTCGCAAATAATTGCAAATCGGCACGAACAAACTGGGTGCGAGAGTACAAGCTTTCGCGTTTCAAAGGCCTTGGAGATTTTTAAAGGTCGATAGTCGAGCTCATTTGTCTCAAACGGCATTTCAATCAAATGGTTTTGAAAAACGTTGTGTGTCAGCTCAAAGGTGGCATTTTAGTCAAATGGGGATCCGGACATTTCAGTGTAGGACATTTCGGCGCAGACATTTCGGTGGACGGACATTTCGGTGCACGGACATTTCGGGGGTCTAGGTCTTTTCGGTACAGGGCGTTTCGGTACGGTCTTTTCGGTACACGGACATTTCGGTGCACGGACATTTCGGGGGTCCTGGTCTTTGCGGTACAGGGCGTTTCGGCACGGTCTTTTCGGTACACGGACGTTTCGGTACAGGACATTTCGGTACAGGGCGGTTCGGTAGAGGTCGTTTCGGTACGAAAACGACCACAACAGCAAACGGGCAGCAAAATCCGCGCCCGTTGTTAACATGGGAGTTGGAAGCACGCAAATCGAACGTGTTTATTACAACTGTTGTTGCTCGTAATTTTACGTTATTTTAGGCCAGTAAAAAGATAAAAGAAAGGACACCAAACAGGCGCTGAAAGTTTATTGACGAAACCACCATGTATATATAATACATACATGGAACGGAAACAAAAGCCCACATATATGACATACTTTTCATGATGTCATACCTTTCACTTTTTTTTGGAAGCTCGCAGATACTGCACATGCTCGTTTTTGGCGAGGACTTGTTTAAAGCGCTAGACACATGAACGACTGGCGCATGCGATTCGCATGCGACTGATCGTTACGACTGATTGTTAGGACGGGTTTTGGCGGATCAGTCGCATGCGAATCGCATGCGCCGGTCGTACATAGCACCTGTCTTGCGTTTTTCTTTCTGTCCTTGTCGTCTGAGCTGTGGAATCATGACGACGACAATTGAGTTCTTTTGCGGCCGTTTTCTAGATTTCCCTGGGAAGGCCGATATGAGTGCTCTTGTATTAAAACACGAAGGTTCAGGGCCTTTTATTCTTGCAATTTTCGCATGCAGGAAAGTCTGGCACATCCTGCACCCCAGACGGACAGAATGGTTTGCGTGTTGAGTCCACACAGAAAAGCTACACTTTTAAAATGTTTTGAGCAGGTTTCCAAGTTATCCGATGTAAAAGGGTTGAGATTTGGGCGAGTTGGTAATAATGCATCTAAAAAAAAAAAACTGCGCGGAAATTAACGGGGTTCTCTGCTGTCTTATTGTGTTCTTGTCCCCGTTAATTTGCGCGCAGTTTTTTTTTTTTTTAGATTATCCGATGTGCCTGGAGTGTTAATATTACTGCGTAAGAATGTATGTCCGCTGCAACAATAAGTGTCGAATCAATCACGCTGGAACATGTAAGTGTCATAGTAGATTAAATGTAGATTGATAGCTCCCAATTTTGTGAGGAATAATCGAAAAGAAAAATCACGAGACATTCCAGGTGAATGTGGATTACCAGCGAAGCTTGTCTTGGTACGTGACACGCAGGTGGCGCCAAATTTACCGGAAAGGTGTAAACAAATTTAATTTCTGTTGAAAGTTGACGATGGGCATCCTCAAGGAAGACATACATTTATCCACGCACTTTTATTTTGACCCTAGCGAACGAGCAGGCGGTGCATCATATTAACTAGTCTATTGATGGTGCGGATCGAGTGTTGAGACGCATAAGCTTGAGGTCAAGAACGGCGAGTGACATTGGTGGTGACCGCGTACTGACAATGCCTACACCGGGACATTTTTTTTCGAACGCCCCACGGTAAAGAACGCCTCACTCTTCAGATACGTAACTTTTTGTTTGCATACATGCAAAATACAAAAAAACACTATATATTCAAATGAGCTTAGCCTAAAAAATGTATTTGTCATGAGGCGGCTCGCTGTCGTTGTTTCGGAAGCCGGTTCCGAAAAGATAGGGTGTGGGTAAAGCAGGGCTTAGGCGTTGCGCTGCTAAGCACAAGGACGCGGGTTCGATTCCCTGCTGCGGCGGCCGCTTTTCTGGTGGAGGCGAAAAGCAAGAACGACCGTGTGTCCGGAATTTCGGCGCACTTTAAAGATCCCCAGGTGTTCAAAATTAATCCGGAGGAATCCACTGTGGTGCGCCTCATAAAACGTGAAGCGGGGATTTCCCCCTTTTGACCAGATGCTATTGCTCGTGACCCCCGCACTTCTTTATGTGTATCCAACATGAATGTTTACCAATTCACTCCAATTCGCGGATTGTATTCGGCCTTGTAACTGGAGTACACATATTCGGGGTGATCTAAATTCAGAATTTTTCTACAATACGTTTCGGAGTTCATACACAGTGAGCACTCATGTTAGCGCAGTGTCCTTGTTATTCTTATATCGCCTCAAAGGCGTCCTGCTGTGGTAAATGGCGTGTTGGCAACGGGAATTCCTATTTCTAGAAAAACAAGAAAAACGGAAAAGAAAACAGTATATGTGAATACCACGGTGAATACTTTTAAAACGAATAATTCTCGCGAATACCACGGGCTTGGAGGGCGACCGACAACATAAATTAATGAAGCCACCTAAGGTTAGGAGTCTTCATGCGATCGACATCGTTTGCAGGAAATGCAGTAAAATTTAATATTCATCAGACACGATATCCGTGCAGTGAATTGCCGTTTTTGTTCTCCCATGAGGTGAGATCCTCATTTATGTGTAGGTTTGTTTTATGCGTTTCCTATGTTTAGCGTTCATTTTTATATACCCCGTTCACGCATTACTTGTCACACATGCTAAAACTTGTACTTGTGTCTTTTTTAGCTTACCTTACTCAATGCCTTATCGAGGAAACTGAGAGATAGTTATAAATAAATAAATAAATATATGTAGAATATTACTCATATGGAAGCTAAGCCCTTAGTTGAAGCACTAGTTACAAATCTTTATCTCTAGTGGTGTGTCCGTGAGTTCGCATCGTGCGGAAAGGTAATAATGAGCAGTGACAGAGGAATTCTAAAACTAATTATTGATACGTCACGATGTCATAAAATGAATCAATTCCAGAACTTCATTGAAGTAGCTAAGGTGACGCGCCGGGAACATCGCTCGCGAGTCGCAGGTACTGTTTTGAATGCGTTTTCAAATTTCATGCTTTCCGCTCACGTAATTAGATGCGTCCCTGCAATTTGAATTTTCTCAAAAGCCATTCAAAAATACCAAATTTCGGAAGAAAGAAACGGCGGCTGCCGTAGCATTTTTTTACTCGAAAATATCGTTCCGCAGTTGTAGCTGTCCGAAATAAGTAATTATTATCGAATGCTTTTTTTTTTTTTTGGTGGTATGAAATGTGCGATAAACAGGATAATAGCGTCGTAGATAGACATAAGCCGTATATCTAGTAGTTGTCGTGAATTACTTCGCAGCGGACAACCTTTCCAAGCTCCACAAAAATCCAAACGCAGAGGGCATCCGCTTTCAGAGTAGAGGGCAGCGCAATGAACGGGACGAAGCGAAGACGAGACAAGCACAAAGCGCTTGTGTGTGTCTCGCCTTCGTAGAGTCCCAACTTTTGCACCAACCGGTTCAAGCTTCAACTATTCTGAGGCATCCGCTTGCCATCCCACAATAGTCGCGGGGGAACTCTATTGAAGTGACTCCCCGCTCACAGACGAACAATTAACTTGAGGAGAAGGAGTTGACCGCGCCGTCGCACTTGACAGTCAAACCGGTCGAACGCCGCGACCGCCCCGAGAAGAATGAGGGAAAACAGCCGTGTACGCAAAATTCCATTCGACGACGGCACGTGGTGGCAGCGTTGAGAACTAGGGGCGCTTGGGCAGGAATCCTGGACTCGATTCGCATTTTAAATGCCGAGCCGTTACGTTCGCTACTCTGCGCGCACATCCTGCGCATGCGTTACGTAGACACATCGCCTTATTCCTTACGTCATGCGAGCATTACGCACGATCAGGCACCAGATTTTAACAGCGCACGTATTCCGCGAACCCTGATCGACATCGGCCGCGTAGCGCGCTGCAAAGCGGCAGCGTGTGCTATCACACCGCTTTATCGCGCCATCGCTGTTCTCTTCCCGGCGCAAGGTCTAAAAGGACAAGGCTGGCCGTTGCCCCGCGTAGTAAGCCAATCCAGATAGAAGAGACGAGCGTTACTCTATCGGTCGTAGTATCTCGCGTGCACGGAATTAGCACGATAAACTTCCAGAAATCGCAGTCGCTTTGGGACTCGATCACTGTAACAGATTGCCACGGCATGCAGGCTCGCTCGCTGGCTCGCTCGACCCGCGGGAAACGCGAAAACGGCGCGAAGAAAAACGCGCAGTAGCGGCTTCCTAGTTTTTACAGGTCTTCCTTTGAAAGTCTGGTTCTCGTTTCGTGATCCAGGGAAAGGTCAGCACCCACGCACAGAGGTTGAAGTTGCGTAGCGGTCAAGCGCTGTTTGAATTGGTAACATTGGTGAGACATGATTATACGGCGTCGCCAGCAGAAGGCCTCGTCACGAGGCTTTTCGATCGGGGCAGTAGACCCTTCATGCACATTTCTTAAATACAGTAGACCTCCGCTTATATGATCCACACTACAACGATTTCCTGGCTATTACGTCGTGGTAGCGCAACGCTCCCGCTAAAATGTTCATAGACAACCACGCAATGCCCACAGGTATTGAAGGACAAACAAATCGAATTCAGGTTGGAGTTCTGCGCGCAGAACGTCGGATATCAGGCGCGCTGACAAACGGCCACGGAGCAATTGAGACAACCGGGAAAAAATTTTAAAGTGAGCCAACTGAGGTTCAGACGGGACCTCGCTACTATGTAGACTTCGCCCGTTCATTCCCCGCCAGAAACCACATCCTAACCAGGAAAAGTTCAACGAAAAAATAAGGAGTGACGTACCTTCGTATAGGCATGCGTTTCTACGGATATGCGCTTCTCACGCGACCAAATGCTCAAACCGAGCACTGAAGGAGACTGGGTTTCCCGCTTGTAGCACGAGGAAAGCTCCGCTCCTCCCTCAGCCTCTGGCAAAGTTTTTTTTTTTTGACCCGCAAGTGAACAGTTGAAGTTTTGTTCACCTTGCGATAGAGTAAGATTTTTTTACAAAGCTTTGCGACATTGATGTTTTTAAACGTTCAGATCGTCGGTAGGTCCCCCTATGACAATTGAGCTAAAGCGGCCAAGCTACGTCGCGTTAGATGAAAGCTTCGGTGTTTAACGCATCGAAGAAACACCAGCCAGTAAAACGTGCACCGAAACGCCGAGCACACGGGGATATTTTGTTTCCAAAAATGTTTTGCCTGTACGGCTGGGAACAAAACCAGTGATTTGTGCTCAGCAACAGAATACCGCCGCCATGGGCGACAGACCGCCACACGGTAGGTACAGATACCTGGTATCGCCACAGACAACGTACAGATCGTATTTGCGGTTTTGTGCTTTTGTGTACAGAAGGCTTGGTAAACAAACACTCAAACTCAAAGGTACGCTCCTCGCGGCGGCACGGCACCGACAGCACCGCGGGGGCAACCGCACCGTTCGCCCGCCGGGCAGTGACATATTGGTAGGCATGGCCATACTGCTGCCCCCGCCCTCCACGCCCACACGACCGCTCGTCCTTTTAACAGCGTTCTCCACTGATGACAGCCGGAAACCCTCCTGGATACGTTATACATTTAAGCAGTACGGCGTGGGTCCCTATTTTCTCCTGGTCAAGCGACCGATATTGTACCGGCCGGCCGCACCCCGTAACATTTGCCGGAAGCCAAGGATAGGGTGTCGAATATCTTAGAACCGTCTCCTGCCACCGTTAGCTCCTCTGCAGACGGATCCCAGCTTCCACAAGAGGAGTCGAACGCAGTTTTCGCTACCTCGCAGCAAGCGCCGCGATTTCACACCGCGATTCCGAAACCCGCGGCAGTTATTGAAGTGGTGGTGATCGCGAGGTTGAATGTGCTCGCGCAGTAGGGGCACCTCAAGTCCATTGTTCCTCAACGGAGCTCTTACGATTTATTGGCTGAATCTTCGTGGAGTAAGCACACGTAATACCAACGCCAACAAGCACCGGCTGCAGTTCTCGCCAAGCACCACGGATGGTCCTAACCAGATGAGCCACCCCAAGTTACTGCTAGGTGGGAGTTTATTAAATGAATCTTGGAATATTCTCTCGGAAGCGTTACTATCGAAGTCCCCGAGGAAACCCGACCGCCGCTTACGAGAAAACTCCGGAAAGAGAAATGTGTTAGTGGTATATAGGAAGCCCCCTTGTGTTCCATACGTCGTTAGTTAGTTGAAGCTTTTATTAGAAAGTAAGGCCATAGCCAATGAGGGGGTGGTTGGGGTTGGGATGGGAAGGGGGGTATATAGAATATGATCTTAGTTCGCACTCGCACTTCACAGTTCACACTTAGTTCACACTCAGCTCACATTTCACACTTAATTCACATTTCAAACTTATTCACACTTCACAGTTTTTGAGTCAGTGTGACGGGTTAGGCGTCGCCCTGCTAGACGACTCGCGCCAGACCACTCTTAATTGCGAAGCTAGCAAGCTCCGAAAGAAGCTCACCGCGGTCTATGTTGTCTGATATATAAGGGAAGGTAAACGGAGTGTGACGTGATAGAAGCAGAGTTCGATGCTTTTGGAAGTATACGCATGACCAAATTAGATGGTGTAAATCAGATTTGACGCCCATATTGCAATAAGGGCAATGTTCCCGTCCTTCAGGTCTGCGGGTCCATTTCTGAATTATATGTGGAGTATACGCAGCGTCAGCACAAAACTTATTTATGAACACTTCAGCCGCTCTTGGTTGCGCGCCGACATTGAACAAGTAACCTGTCGGGGAGGCCATCCGTTGTTCCTGTTGTCGTGCCTTCTTAAGTCGGAGCAGGAGAAGAGCCGGGGGCGTGGAAGAGGACAACGAGGAGTTCGGTGGAGAAGAACGAGCGATGCTCTCCTGCGCTGCCTCGTGGGCAGCCCGATTTCCTGTGTTCGTGTCCTCATGGCCCGGCGTCCAGTCAATTCGGCCTTGTACACCCTGTCCTCTGAGGAGTTCCATTTGCAGCAAAATAGAGTTCACTATTGGGTTGGATGAGAAAGGTTTCCGGAGTTCTTGTACAGCCTCAAACGAATCTGTGAGGATACGCACGTGTCCAGGGGGCCGGGTGTCGAGATCGTAGCATAGATGACTAAGTGCATTATTTATAGCGTGCAATTCACCTTCCAGACTTGTGGCATTATTATAGTGGAGTGCAGAGCTGCCATTTAAAGATGTTTGTTCCGGGCATATCCATGCAGTGCCAGCAGTACTCGGTGTAATGCTTGCATCTGTGAAAATGTCCACTTCCCCTTTGAGTTTGGTGTCCTGTAGGTGCCGAATTCGCCGTTTTCTTGCATGGCACTTGGTTTGTGGTATCGCTCTGGAACTGTGTCCTAGGACATTGTCTGTGAACGTCCAAGGTGCCAACACAGTCGAGACAACACAGCAATGCCCGAGATGTCAGCGCTTTGGGCATGTAGCCAGCACGTGCAAGCTTCAGGGTGATGCCCTCGTTTTGACGGCCACCCGCGACCGTTCAGCTCGCTCCGTAGATAAATTTCGCTGCCCCAGAAGCGAAAAACAAAACAAACATAACAAGAACGAGCGTCCGGTCACAGCAAGGCTATCAGCAAGAACAACACGCACACACACACACTATATATATATATATATATATAACACAGAAATAAGGGTTGGCAGTCGAGAAAACCTCGGAAAGCAAAGGGGAGGATGTGGTAGATCATTGAAACAGACTAAGAATTTGGAAAGAAAGAAAGAAAGTGAAGAAAAAATGCCCGCCAGGTGGGATCCGAACCCACGACCTCCAGAATACCGGTCTGGTGCGATAACCACTACGCTACCGGCGGGGCGATTTTCCCATTCACTTTCTGGGGTATTTATGTTAGGTATGTTTGTTTCCTGTGCTTGGGGGTGGTAGCCAGCGCCATTCGGACTAATCGGGGTGAAGGGGACCTTCTTTTTAACCCCCGGGTCGTGACTCGAGTGTCTACGACATGTCCAGAGTGGTCGACCAGCTTTGAACCCTCTTAAGCTCCCTTTGGCAACAAGACTGCCAGAACAGAGGCCCTCGCTATGCATATAGCGAATCAGAATAGGAAATGAGGGGCTCGTTGAAAATAACACAGAAATAAGGGTTGGCAGTCGAGAAAACCTCGGAAAGCAAAGGGGAGGATGTGGTAGATCATTGAAACAGACTAAGAATTTGGAAAGAAAGAAAGAAAGTGAAGAAAAAATGCCCGCCAGGTGGGATCCGAACCCACGACCTCCAGAATACCGGTCTGGTGCGATAACCACTACGCTACCGGCGGGGCGATTTTCCCATTCACTTTCTGGGGTATTTATGTTAGGTATGTTTGTTTCCTGTGCTTGGGGGTGGTAGCCAGCGCCATTCGGACTGGGTTCGGATCCCACCTGGCGGGCATTTTTTCTTCACTTTCTTTCTTTCTTTCCAAATTCTTAGTCTGTTTCAATGATCTACCACATCCTCCCCTTTGCTTTCCGAGGTTTTCTCGACTGCCAACCCTTATTTCTGTGTTATTTTCAACGAGCCCCTCATTTCCTATATATATATATATATATATATATATATATATATATATATATATATATATATATATATATATATATATATATATATATATATCGCTCAAACCAGTGCCAGTGATTGCAGTGAAGAACACTGATTGCAAGTGTAGAAAAGTCAGGTCTGGAAGAGCAGCTTGACCATGATGTCGCTCGTGGTAAGGCGGCCCAGGGAAACATCTGAAGTGACGCACTGAGCCATTCCTTATGAATGCGGATAGTAATTTCCGACCTGTTGCAGCGGTTCCAGAAACTAGGCTGCTCACGATGATGCCCGCACCAGTTTCAGCGTCTTCCCATGTATGCTATCTCCCATTCTTCCGGTATGCCCTGAACGGGTTGCTCACTCAGCGCTCCCTGAACCTTCCGCGCCTTTTTCGCGCAACTTTCTTTTCCGGTGGTTCAACACATCTGGACCATTCTGAACTTGGTTCGACCTCCCGCAACGGCGGCTTGCGGGATCCCGGCCGTGAACATGCACCGATACCGCGATAAGACAATTATTTTCTCGTGTATCGTGCTGTCCGAGCGTCTTCAGACGTAAGCATATATGGGCAGCTTTTAGTACCGTCTCCGCATATACATCTGCCTTTCAAGCCACACGGTTCTTCATCCTTCCACGGCAGTGGCAATCACAGAGTCCTCCCAGAAGGTACCAATTTCCTTAGGTTCCTAGGACACACTTTACCACCAAACCCTGCAACGAGGCAGCTGGGGCAAATGTTTGCCCTTTACCGTTCACCGCTACGCGAAGTATATGCTGCAGCAGAATGGCGATTTGGGCTAGCTGGTGAAATTGCATTTTGAAACCTTCAGAAAGCGCAACACTGAAAAAACGCGACACGAACAGAGGGAACACAGGACGAGCGCTTACTCACAACTAAAGTTTAATCAGAAATACGAAGAACAAATACCTTCCCTCAGTCACCAGACCACGCATGCGTCTTCTACTATCAGATGGGAACAACCCAAAAACCACAAACACCAATAAAAACCCACAAAAACAAAACAAAACACCTACATCACCACCTGCCACAGGGTGTACACTCAATAACTACCAAGATACGCAATCTTTCTCGTGTAAACCAACAGACGCCTGACTGACACAATCATCCCCTCTCTGGGTTATCTCGAAAGCCTCAGCTACTTCCCTCGTCAACTGCCGCACATGCTTGAACACAATCTTTGTATCACAGAAAAACGGCCTACAGCCACCAAGGTGCCGGCATTTGCTGCAATGTTCCGCAAGATGTGACGATTAATCCCCTTTCAGAGACAGCTCATGCTCTCGGAGGCGCACGTTTACGCATCTGCCCGTTTGTCTGACGTACTCCTTACTGCAAGACAGTGGAACCACATAAACACAGCCAACATTGCACTTGACATACCACACTGCATTCATTCCTGCCTGCGCGATAGTCACTGGACAAGCTTTTTTCAACCAAAGAACAAACCCTGCCAACTTTGTTTCGTGGTGTAAACAGAACCTTCACATTGTCATCATCATCATCATCATCACCAGCCTATCTACGCCCACTGCAGGGCAAAGGCCTCTCCCATTATTCTCCAATTGCCTCGGTCATGTGCCAACTGTGATCAATTTATCCCCGCAAACTTCTTGATCTCATCTGCCCATCTAACTTTCTGCCGCCCCCTGCAACGCTTGCCTTCTCTGGGGATCCACTCTGTTACCCTTAATGACCAGTGGTTATCTTGCCTTCGCATTACATGCCCTGCCCACGTCCATTTCTTCTTAATTTCTACTAATATGTCTTTAACACCAGTTTGCTCCCTGACCCACTCCGCTCTCTTCTTGTCCCTTAATGTTACACCTATCATTTTCCGCTCCATTGCCCGCTGAGTCGTTCTCAATTTAAGTTGAACCCTCTTAGTGAGCCTCCAAGTTTCTGCCCCATAGGTGAGTACCGGTAAGATGCAGCTGTCATAAACTTTCTTCTTCAGCGACAATGGTAGGCTACTATTCATTATCTGAGAATGTCTTCCATATGCGCCCCACCCCATTCTAATCCTTCTAATTATCTCTGCCTCATGGTTGGGATCTGGGGTCACAACTTGGCCTAAGTAGATATATTCGCTTACCACTTCCACTGCCTCGCCACCTATCTCAAACCGCTGTGCTGTCCCGAAGTTATTTATCATTACTTTAGTTTTCTGCATATTAATTTTCAGGCCCACGGTTCTACTCTGTTCGCCCAGTGCGGAAAGCATGCTTTGCAATTCGTCCCCCGAGTTACTTAGCGAGGCAACGTCATCAGCAAATCTGAGGTTACTGAGGTATTCTCCATTAACCCTCACTTCCACCTGTTCCCAATCCAACGTTCTGAATACTTCTTGTAAACATGCTGTGAATAGCATTGGAGAGATTGTGTCTCCTTGTATGACACCCTTCCTTATAGGTATTTTACTGCTCTCCCTATGGAGGATCATGGTAGCTGTAGACCCATTGTAGATATCCTCTAGTATTCTTACATAATGCTCATCTACCCCCCGGTTCCGTAATGCCTGAATGACTGCTAGGGTTTCGACAGAGTCAAATGCTTTCTCAATCTATGAAGGCTATATATAGGGGTTCAGTATACTCAGCGCACTTCTCTATCACCTGATTGATCGTGTGAATATGGTCTATTGTTGAATAACCTTTACGGAACCCTGCTTGTTCTTTAGGTTGACTGAAATCTAAGGTTGCAGAAATTCGGTTAGCGATTACCTTGGTAAATACCTTGTAGACGACTGACAGTAAGCTGATCGGCCTGTAATTTTTCAAGTCCTTCGTGTCGCCTTTCTTATGGATTAGGATGATGTTCGCGTTCTTCCAAGGTTCCGGTACCATTGCGGTCATTAGGCATTGCGTATACAGGTTTGCCAGTTTTTCAAGTACAATTTCTCCGCCATCATTCAAGAGGTCTGCTGTTATCTGATCCGCACCAGGTGCTTTGCCCCCTTTCATTTCTTTCAAAGCCTTCCTTACTTCGGTCGTTACTGGTGGGATGTCTATCTCCTCTGAACTACTGTCTCTTTCGGCATTATCCTGGATGTTCCGGCTACTGTACAGAACCCTATAGAACTCCTCGACCACTGTGGTTATTTTATCCCTATTTGTGATGGCATTGCCTTGCTTATCCTTAAGTGCAAACATCTGATTTTTCCCCACGCCAAGATGTCTCTTCAGTGCTTTCAGGCTACCTCCGTTCTTTACAGCGTATTCGATCCTATCCATATTATACTTTCGTATGTCAGCTGTCTTACGCTTATTGATTAACTTCGAGAGCTCCGCTAGTTCTATTCTGTCAGCTGCGGTAGAGATTGTCATGGTTTGCCGTTTCCTGATTAGATCTTTCGTCTCCTGTGAAAGTTTACCAGTATCCTCAGGAGTCTAGCCATAGTGCCCCCGACTTCTACTGCACACTCCGTGATAATGCGTGTAAGGTTGTCGCTGGCTTCCTGTGTCGTAAGCTCGGCTTCCTCGTTAAGAGCGGAATATCGGTTCTGCAGCGCGATCCTGAATTATTCTACTTTACGTCTTACTGTTAGCTCATTTATCGGCTTCTTTCGTACTAGCTTGTTGCGGTCCCTCCTCAAATCTAGCCTAATTCGAGATCTTACCATACGGTGGTCACTACACCTTACCCTTCCGAGCACTTCCACATCCTGCACGACGCCAGGGTTATCGCATAATATGAAGTCTATTTCATTTTTGTGCTCCCCATTCGGGCTCCTCCAGGTCCACTTCCGACTCTCCCGTTTACAGAAGAAGGTATTCATTATGCGTAGGTTATTCCGTTCTGCAAATTCAACTAGTAGGTCCCCCCTGCTATTTCTACACTCCAGACCACAGTTCCCAACTGCCTTGTCTCCAGCCTGATTCTTGCCTACTTTAGCATTGAAGTCCCCCATAACTACGGTATACTGTGTTTTTACTTTAGCCATTGCCGATTCCACATCTTCATAGAAACGTTCCACTGCTTGGTCGTCGTGGCTGGATGTAGGCGCGTAGCCCTGCACCACCTTGAGCTTGTACCTCTTATTTAGCCTAATTACAAGACCTGCTGCCCTTTCGTTAATGCTATAGTATTCGTCTATGTTGCCAGCTATGCTTTTATTGACTAGAAATCCCGCTCCCAGTTCTCTTCACATTGTACCTAGAACCAACTTTTTTCAAGGCATGTGACATCTTGTGCAAATAGGGAATTATACTGCCGGCCTCTTATTCCTACCGTCCAATACTGCAACCGTACCAACGTCATCCTTCCTCATTTTTAGTTCTCTAATCAATTTTTCATACACTGACCTCAAAACATTGCTTGGGAAACCGGCATCTCGTAGGCGACGCACTTGACCATCAAAATCCTGTTCTGACAATGCACACATGACCTATCCAAAGCAGCACCCAACAGACTTTGCAATTCCTCGTTTTACCAACTTGGAATGCCCCGACTCATAACTCAGAATTGGCTTTACGGACCTATGCTGATAACACCAGCACAAATGTTCATTCTCAGGTTTCAAATTAAAATCCAGGTACTGAAGTCTTTTTTCACAAGGGGTCTCAAAGGTGAATTTCAGGCCTAGCCCAACCTTCTCAAAAAGGTCTACAAAACCTTTGACCACGGAAGGGGAGACTTCTTGGTTACATACCATGTAACATAGTCGGTTAAAATAGTTGCTATGTAACGTAGTTGCTAGTTACTATGTCACATAGCTGCGTGGTCTGGTGACTGGGAGGGTATTTGTTCTTCGCCTTTCTGATTAAACTTTAATTGTGAGTAAGCGCTCGCCCTGTGTTCCCTTTGTTCGTGTCGCGTTTTTTCAGTGTTGCGCTTTCTGAAGGTTTCAAAATGCGAAGTATATACCTCGCGCCTCTTGCGTGGCACCCCACGCAACATAAGTCCTGTAAAGCTTTTTCTGCTGTGCAGTGTGCTTTGTAAGGCACGAAGTACTTTGATCCAAGGTTGCTCCGCCTTCGCGCATGCGCATTTGTGTCCGCGTGTGAGTACGTGCGCGTCTGCGTGCTCAAAGTGAAGCTTTATGCGCCGACGTTGCTCCTAGACCACGAGGCGCGCCTTAGTGGATGTCAAAGAAATTGGGCTATTTAGGGTTCTTCAACGCGTGCAAACTTCTGCACGCGGACCTTTTCGAGTGTTTTCGATTAGAGGACCTCGTATGCTGCAGAGCAACTGGCACAACGTCCTAGATACTACACCCCCACCTTGGCGGTGTATTACAAACTGCTCATATGTTCGTATCCATCATGCGAAGCAGGTAACGAAGCCCACCCGGTGACATCGCCAGCTCTATTAAACATTGGAAAATACGGCTAGTGAAAAAAAGTTGAAGATTGAAAGGACTTTGCAATGATATGACTGTCAGACCTAAGGTACGCGCCCACATTGCGTAATAAATACATTTCCTAATTACGGTCAAGAAGTAGTTATGTGAAACCCAGAAACGAATATATGATATGCAGCTTCGGTGGTGGCGGCCATGATCGATGCAATCCCACAATTGGTTTTCAGCGCGACTGGACGAAAGGCACCTTGAAGAATAAAGAACCTTGTTTTTTTTTTTCTTCAGTAGGGTGCTTTAATTGAGTTCGCACCAATCGTTCGTCAAAATTCAGTACTTCCGTGTAATGACATGCTCCGGGTGTAGCAACGGCATCGTCCCACTACGGCGGACAGCCGCGTTACGGCTGAACGGCGGAGAGTCTCACTACGGCGAAAAGTGCGTTACGGCTGAACGTCGCAACACGGCGGAAGGGGGGCAGTTTCAGCCGTTCAGCCGTTCAAATTATCTGCAGCTAGTTTCACGCACCATTGTCGCAGCTGTGCGTTACGTGCAAGAGCCTGCATATATATGTTGACGCGTCTTTCCCGCATTTTCATTGTTTTCGGGCACTGCTGCACCTGTAATGTCTAACATTTACCTCTCATCACTCCATCTTGCGTAGCACGCCTTGGCACTAGCAGGGCTGGCCTCACCGGTTGACATTAAAAAACCTTCCCTCTCGCTCTCGCTCTCTCTCTCTCTCACACACACACACACACACACACACACACACACACACACACACGCACGCACGCACGCACGCACGCACGCACGCACGCACGCACACACTCACGCACGCTTGAATACACTGGTGGCTTAGCTCCCTTGGCAACCGTGCTATTATCTAAGGCAGGGTGTTGATGTTCACGTTCTTTGAAATCGAGGAAAGACTAGCGATGAGCGCTTGATGACGCCTCCAGCCACCACGGTGTGTGAATTGGCTCTGCTGCTCCGGAGGCAAACTTCAGCGCAGGAGACTCATGGTGTCAATGCGATTCCGGTTGGGTGACCATTTGTGTTCAACTAAATTCCCTCCATCCACCCACCCCACCCCTCCCGTCCCTCCTTACAACCCTCTTCTCCCTCTGTAAACTTAGGAAACCAAGTTGCCAAGCAACGTCACGATCGTTGTACGTCGAGCTGCGGGTAACGGGTGACGACGTTAGACCTCAAAGCGAAACGTTAGGCCTAACATCGGGCCGTCGGATTCCCGAGTTAAAGTCACTTTACCCGAGTCGCTCCTATACCCGAGTGTCTGCTGCGTATCAACCCTTGCGCAAGCGAGTTATAAACAAAAAAATACAAAGGCTTCACGAAAGAGGCTACACAAATGCGGCTTCGAATGCGGCTTCCCGAATTTCCAGACAAACCGGCAGACGTATACGCTAGTGGAAAGAAACGATGGATAAGCATATAGAGAGGAAAAAGGGAGGAAAAGAACCGGAATAAACGGCAGGATTGCGTGCACAAGGACCTTAAGTCAACAGAGGACAAAGATAACAGTGAGGCGTGGGAGCGTGCGGAGCACTCGAGTACGAGCACTTCGGTGAAACATCAAGGGACACGCATAATTTCCACAGCATCAGACCCGCATTAGAAAGGTAGCGCTCTAATGCATTTTTCTTCACGGCTATATATAAAGGCTTGGTCGAAAACGCGGAATTGGTGGTACGTACACACTCGGTGCGAGGTGACTTGCGTCCAAACTTATAACCCCAGCTTCGAAAAACTATTAAAGGGGCCCTGAAAGGCTTTTTGAGCACACTAAATGAAGTAGCGCAATCGTTAGATTGGGTCGTCAAGGTCATCTGGGCCAAGTATTGCTCTTTTACGCGCAGCGGAACGCTCACACTTTTGTTGAAAAGTTTGTCGCTTTTTTCTCACCCTTTCCTTCGTGTTTTTGGACGCCGCCATCTTCACATGTCTACATCATCGATTCCCAGATGTTCGTCATGAGCTAGACATCCTGCTATTGGGCGGCTTTTTCACGCACTTCCGGCAAAGAGATGAGTCGTCTGCTCAGCGTCGGCTCGCCGGCTGATCTGCCAGCGGAGTGTCGGAGTGCTTAGACATTTTACGACAAACGAAACAAGTGTAAACAAACGCTTAACCGTTAGTATTGAATGCAACAGGGCCATAACACGACATGGATATTCTCTTACGTAAGTACGTTCCGTAAAGAAAGCGTTGAAGCCCCGTAGCACTTCTTTCGTGCAATCGCAGAGAACGCCCTGAGCCGAATGCCCGGGTTTGACGGATACATTTTATTCCACTTCAAAACAATCCAGAGATGCGTTTCGAACGAACACAACGTCACAACATGCGTTGCAAGTCTGAACCGCGATTGACAGGCGATAGGTTGCCTCCTCCTGCCCGTCGTAAATTCGGCACTCACCTCGCGCGCGGTTTGCGGGGACGAACAGCAAGTCACTTAACTCTGGCGCGCAAGCCGAGATGGCTTTTAGCCACGCACACTGCACATACCCCATGCGAGGTTGAGTCGTACGTCGCTCGAGAAAGATAATCCAGACCATGGGAAGCACTATCACAGAACAGGGAGGGCACTATCCACCTGCAGAAGCACAACCACAGAACAGGGAGGATTTTGCACAACGTCGCATTTCATCGCGAAACAAAGGCGTCCACAACACACACACCATCGCCTCCTGTAATGGGTGACCGGTAAAAAGCGCAAAGGCTCATGGGTACGTCGTCTGCTACCGCCACTTCCGGTTCGAGATTTCTCCTTCCCTCCCGTACGTCAGCGGCTTTCACGCGCGTGTGTGCGTGTTGTTTATTCGTCACAGAGTGCGTACCTTTCAGAGAAGCCCCTAGTAGGATTAATCGTTTTTACTCGTTAAATTCGCGATGCATGAGCATTTTCTTTTCGGCGAAAACAGGTAAACAACACGCACACACGTGCGTGAAAGCCGCCGGCGTACGGGAGGCCAGGAGAGCTCTCGAACCGGAAGTGGTGGGGCTTCGCGGGAGCAGACAATGTACCCATGAGGCTTTGCGCTTTTTACCGGTCACTTATGCCAAACGCATCTCACACTTCCCAATGGGAGTGAGTAGTACGCCTGCAGTGCCCACATGTCGCGAGGTGGGGCCCCAAGCTGAACCGGGATCACGCAACCGTAACTGACTTCTGGGGTGGTTTGTGCCTTGTTGCCAAGGCAACCGATTTTTGAGATTGTCAAAGAAATGGCGCTCGCTCCAGCACTAGAAAACTCAGAGCCGCGATGGAGCATGTTTTGCCAACGTTGCCGCTCTCCACCACGCGTCGCCCCAAGCTGAACTGGTCACATGATTGAAGCGTTTTGTGCACGGGTTCTGTATCGGTTTAAAATGTCTCTTTCACATGCCGCCGGCAGGAATTACCACCACCGCAAAATAAGACCCGGCACCACCGGGGCCACATCTGATACGGCGCTTTTTGGATAAACAGTGCGCGGTGCATGAAAGGGACCGAGCGCACTATCCTCCCCGAGCGGCTGCGAGTTCGCCGCCGATTAAAAGTCACGTGCTGCCCAGCAGCAACGCACACCGCGGAAGGGCAAGGCCAGGCCGCCGCACAAATGCGGCCAGATTTTTTGTTCGCTTTTCCAGCCTTGAGCGGAGTGCGGGATTCATGGTGTCAACAAAGCTTGCCCGTAGCAGACGGCAGTACGGGGAGCGCCATAGCGGAAGTACGTCACCGCTGAAGCGCGCAGCATCATGGGAGGGAAGGCTCTCGCGCCGTCAACAGCGAAAGGAGGAGGAAACGCGGCGCGACAATAATGCGCGGTTTTTGATTTACGATTTCTCAGCTAATACTCAACGCTTTAACAAAATTCTTGCGGGAGGAGATTGCTAATACATTGTCTTATTTGGTTACGTGTACATCCATGCATCGGCGGAAGGTATTTCAGGACCCCTATAACCCAGCCAGTATAGGGTCCCACGAGAGTCAGCAGAGGCGATGGGCTAGGTCGCCTCAATTCACGGTCTTATTTCTTTTAACGACAGCCGCCGTAGAAACGAATTGTTTCGTCGAGAGCTTGCCCACACGAGCGTTCCTTGAGCGCCCGCTTGCCGGCGTGCTGGGGATTGTGACGTTTTTCTAGGAATAGCAACGCTCAGCATGTAGGCTCGAGAGACTCGCCACAGAAAAAAGGCACCACAACAGTCCCCAAAAGAAATAACATCCCGAAGGCAGAAGGTAAAGCAAATCACGGCTCCCACTAGGTCGCCGTGACGAGCCTCCCTCAAGGCAACGCAACGTCCAACACAACAGGTCTGCCCAAAGCTAGCATCCAAGGTTTTTTTCTTTGTCGGATGACGAACCCCACAATCTATAGCTTTGTCTGAGGACGCGCAACGTACGTTGAAAACACAGAAGATGCCCCATCCTCAAGATTTGATTTGTATACAATGGGGCCACATCCATGTCATCAACGCAGCCAAGTAACAGAGATTTTCGGGATATGACCTATAATAAAAAGGCGTTGCACTCGGTGGAAACAAGCGCAGTCATTGAAGCATTTCCTGCCACTGACATTTTATTTAAGCACCGTGAACAAACGCCCCGGGAAATTATGGAAGCGTTCCACATAGAAGAGTAGACAAGTGTGCCAGCCAAGCAAGCGTGTGTCTTCATCCCAAAGAGATTGCATATCTGCGTGGGCCTTGGCAGCGGGTGTCTTCTAGTTGCCTTATCACCGTGGCTTATGTAAACTTGTTTTGCCATATTGTTTTGTGTGAAGTGTTTATATTCACCCTTCTTGATATTAAACTTTAGTTTTTACACCAGCGACTGTCCTTGCGTTCCAATGCCCTGGTTTCATACAAGAATAAGCCTATCTCTCCCCTGCCGCATATCTCTCCCCGCCATTGGGCCGCTGCTCTGTGCCGGGCGCTTGCGGAAGGGGGCGTGGCCTGACCTCTAGCTCTCAAGGTCAAAACTGGTCACCCCGGGAAGAGCGCCCGAGGTAGCGTAGTGTAGCTTTCGCTACAAAAGGGAGGGTATACAAAATGCACATTCCCACTGCTTATGAGTGAAGCAGAGAACTCCACCCTTGCGAAGCACCTCGAAAGAAAACTTCGCACATCAAAGGGCCATCGAAAGATGAAGCGCGGACCCACTGCGCTGGCTCAGTGGCTAAGGCGCTGCGCTGCTGAGAATAAGGACATGGGCTCGATCCCGGCCGCGGTGGTTGCTGTTCAGACGGAGGCGAAAAGCGAAAATACCCGCGTGTCGAGATTTCGGCGCACTTTAAAGATCCCAGGTGATCAAAATTAATCCGGAGCCCTCCACTATAGCGCGCCTCATAGCCCAGGTTAAATGAAATGCACAGGCCTCAATACAATCAATTGAATTTTTTGTGCGCAACTTCGTCTTTAGCGAATTTTCCCTAGTCACTGAACCAAAATTGCAGACTTGATAGCGTGCGAAGATCGGCACCAGTGCGACGATCGGAATATGAGTAATCTCTATAGACATATAGGTGGTATCCATTAAAAAGTTTAGCTGTCAGTTTCTTCGCCTGGTAACACTAAACGGCCATGGACATGGCGCGGCTTGTGCCACTGCGCCCGCACGCCGAAGAAAAAAAAAACAGTGACGTGCGTCGTCTGCTCCGATTCAACCCGATTCTCAACGGTGGTGTCAACAGAGGTGTTAATCGCACTCACATTGGAGGTGTTAATCGCACTCACATTGGACTCGAGGCATTGGTGGGGTAGAACTTGGAACGTCGAACACAAACCATGTGCTTAGCACGGACAAGTACCACCACCGCGCCGAGCCCGACATAACCAGTGACGGCGCACTCGCATTGTTGCTTGCATGCGTGCCTCGCCAGTGAATACAAGCTATACTTCACAGTGCGAAGTCCTAAAATACGGCGACTTCGTTTCATAACTAGGCGTGTTATCGATCTTCCGATGATGCAGCGCCGCCGGCTTCAAGATTTGTGCTTACATCTTACACATTGCGCGTTTCTTTTTCTTGGATACCCGATGATATTTTTGCGTGTGTACGTGTTCAGAACAACGTAAATGTTAGGAAAAGAAGGATCAATGTTACGGTGGTCAACATATTAACTGGTGGTCTATAATTCCGGGAGAACCGTAAATACGAACCTGCCCTCAGCATGGCGTGCCAGCTTAATGCCAGCGTGCCCGGGCTTACAAATGTTTTCTGGGTCACGCCACGGTTCCCGACATGACAGGTAACACACGAGCCACTTCCGATGCACTCATCGGGAGTGGCTCATGTAAGACAACGCAACGGGCAACGCAATGTATCCCAAGGTAAGCTCGGAATAGGTTGCGTGGAGCGGCGCTTTCCGAAATAAGTTGACATAATCCTTTTTTCTTTTAGATGTGACTGCATCTCATTCACTCGCCTTGTCCCTGCATCCGGCGTCGTCGGCGTTGTCGTCGGCGTCCGCCCCTCCCCCATTCTCCTCGCCGCGCCAGCTGCGCTCTCCGCCGTCACCCCCTCTCCTCTCCGATAGCGAACACTCTCTCGCGAGGGGCATTGGATTGGATTCGATTGGATTGGATTGGATTAAAGTGGATTGTGTTGGATTGTGTTGCGTCATAGCCGCGGCAGGTGCACTAGCGCCGGCGCGTCCCCTCACCGTTATGCACGCTATAAAACGCGGTGCTTGCGCCGCTCCGCTCCATCATTCCAGCGCCGTTCCTCCGCTGTCCAACGCTGCAACGTGAACCCCCTATGCGTCGCATCTACACAGGGGTTCCCGCGAGGGGAGGTGGGATTCTTTTAAACTTTTGAGCAAGGCCTTTAGCGCTGCATGGTGACATGATCCAAGAGAGGCGTTAGTTTGCCTTCCGTCATGCCACCCCAAATAAACGAGCAAATCGAATGGAATGGAGGCACCCTCTTCTACGTAATCACTCGCAGCTCACATAATTTAGGCGGGCAGCACCACAGGCTTTCCCCGAGCTGCGGTTTTCCTGGTCAAGCACTCAAAGCCGCCTTCCATTGAGAGGCATCCTACTCGCGGCGGGGAGGGCAATTCCAGTTCTGGTCGACCGATGTCAATGGAACGCGTTTCCTTCTAGGATTGCCGTGCAAGCTCGTTTGCGAGATCCGCCGCGGGTATCAGCCGGCGGCAGAGAGGCGTACCCGATTATAATGCGCAGTCACAAAGTGACGTTCGGCATCTGACGGAGGCGCAGAGCTATCGAGACGAGAACGAGGAATGTTGAAGGCATTCGCCGTACGCCGGCGGAATGAAAGGCAATAGAACAGAATGCCGGGTTAGTTGGTGTGAGTGCTGATGACTGATAAATTTGAGCATACAATGATGAAAAAAAAAAAGAAAGAGGTCCACACGCGTCCCGTTTTCTGTGGCCCCTGGTTTTGCGAACATAGACATTCTCGCAACAGTGCATATAACAGTACAACCCCGTTATGGAAGTTGCAATTTGGATTCAAAAGTTCTACCGAGGAAGCAAGTTACTGAATATTTCGGTGAAAATAAGACCCATGCATCGATCCCTTCCGTCAGCCTGTGCCTCTGTGTTTGTTCTGGTTCGGAGATGATTGTAGTATTTTAAAGCAACTAAAATTACCGCGGTAACACGATGACTGACCTTCGCCGCACTTCGTTTTAGTTAATTCAAGTGCGTGAGTAGGTGTTGAGAGGAAGATTGGTGTAGGGCGCGTTTTTCACGCAAGCCGTAGGTGCAACAACAATCTTCAAGAGGCTCAGTGAAAGTTAACGCGATATTACATCATGCAAAATGGGGGAGAGTGACTGACGCAACAATGCATTATACAACAACTCGGTAGCTCTCCTCAAGCACCGCTAGAGTGCCCGCTTAAATTTCCACTGCAGTTCTGAAGAAAGATAAGCAATCTTCCTGCGAACACTGTGTAATTTAGATCCCTTTTCCGAACACCAAATAAAGCGTGTAGGCATGATGTAGGGAAGAAATAGTGTAGAGCGTGTTTTCCAGGTGAAACAGCCATGTACAGGTGCCGTCAGAAGTAATTGGAGCACGGCAGCTGTGGTCGAACCGCATAGGAGCGCCGTGTATACCTACACCGGCGGTAAACGAAAGGAGCCAAACACGCATGCGCGCCTGCCGACGGTAATAGCCCATTTATACTTCTCAACCAACTTTTAGCGCGGCTTGGAGTATTATTCGCAGCATACTGGACTCAGCGGTGGCGTTGATAGCAGATGCAGTATCTGGCAGCGCGCTCACACACTTTCAGCGCACGCGAGATGCTGGAGAAGCGTCGCAACCATAGAGTTTCTTACAATATATACTAGAGAGGAATCTGGCGCTAGCGTCTATGCGGCTCACATCAAGGCCGTCTGTGTCGTCATGGACCGCCATTAGATCATGCGCTCGCCTAAATTTCATCACTGGCTTAGATTGAAACGTTTAGTAAACCGCAAATTTAAACAAAGTTCTACAAACACGCGAAAAAATAGTGTGCAATTATGTAAGTGGAAAATAAAACAGGCTGTTTTAAAACTAAGAAAAAAGGACTTAAAATATATTTTTGCCGGAACGTTTGTTCCAGCTATGTTGCAGGCCAAGGTGGTAGTTACGAACAATGTTAATATTTGGCGAGGAAACTCATTATAGACTTTTCTTTTATTAACTTTGCCATTATTTCAAATAATAAGCTGTTTGAAGAGTTTGGAAAGTTTTTGCAGCGTGCCTATGATAACGTCATCTTTGTATTGAACCGGTGCACCGACCGTCAGCTGCAGTTGAACAAGAAAAAAAAAAAACAAAAAAAAAACAAAAAAACGTGGCGTTAAACAGTCGTGGACGAAGACAAGATAGGACGGATACAGGCGTCCGTATCTGTCGTATCTTGTCTTCGTCGAAGCACCTTTTGTTTATTTTTTTCGTCGGCTACAAATTTCGCGCCGGCATATATTACCCGCTCAGTCATACGTCCTTCGACTGCGGCATGACCAACGTAAGGTGCGATCACGCACTGCCTGCTGTTTCACCGAACACAGCTACCACAGAACAGGAAGGATTTCGGCTTCCTCGTAGCTCGTAGACGTGTTAATGCATAGTGAAAAAAGCAAATCCCGAAAACCGCTTCAGAATCCAATTGTCATGCCAAGCCCAAGCCAAAAAGGGGGTCTCTTCCCATAAACCCCCACGACGACATGGATTACCAAGCGCAGTTTCCTCTCTAGTATACTTGGTCGCAACCACAGGGACCTGAAGGAACAATTTTTTTCTAATATTTTTTTTTTGTTTTTGGTGGGTCTGCTATCAGCGCCATCGCCGAGACCAGTATGCTGCGAACAACGGTCGAAGCCGCGTTAAAAGAAGTGGGTTCAGAAGTATGGAGGGGCTATCGACGTCGGCAGGCACGCGTGCGTGTTCTGCTCCTTTTGTTTACCGCCGGTGCAGCAACACGGCGCTATATGCGGTTCGGCCGCAGCTCCCGTGTGCCAGTTACTTTTGACGGCACCTGCACAAGAGCCTCAGTAAAGGTTAACGCAATTATGCATCATGCGAAATTGGAGAAAACGGCTGACCAGGAATGCTAATTCTCACCAGTCGAGCGGCGTGTTTCACTAGCGCCATCGTTATTTTACTGAGCGTGTCTTTTATAGAACAGGTCCCGTCAGGACCGTTCACATTTAAACGATAAGAAAGCCATTTTGTGTGAACGTCGCAGGCTGAGAACTCAAGAAATACTTTGTCACAACAAGACAAATGAGAGTTGTGGTGCACGAAGCGAAAAAACATTATGCAGTGCACTGCAACAACTGAATTTTTCCTCCCCATTTCTCGAGCTGTCGAATCAAAAACACATTTCAGTGCACTTCAGAATCGGTCTGATCAAAGAAATTCGAAGTTACAAAACACAGAGAAGCGGCCCAGACTACTGAAGTAGCAGTGCAGTCCAGCATCATTGATTTGATTGATTGATTGTGGGGGTTTAACGCGCCGACGCAACGCAGGCGATGAGGCGCGCCGTAGTGGAGGGCTCCGGATTAATTTCGACCACCTGGGGATCTTTATCGTGCGCCGAAATCTCGTACACACGGGCGTTTTTGCTTTTCGCCTCCATCAGCATCATTCAACCTCTTTCTGTAATGAAAGCTGAGTGACCTTACTCTAAAACAGGAGCGCTTGAGCACGTCCGTGCTATTGGCACATTGATTAAAACATTCGCCACAGGAGAAAGGGCACAGGCGAAATCATCAATATAAACTTCGCTTCCCTTGAAGCTTGAGCCACTCGTTTCATAACAGGAGTCAAACAAAAACCGGATATGCCCATTTAAACAAGCAAAATCAATGCGCCCAGCGTAACGGTGTTGGCAATTTTCGAGTCATGAAATATGGCCGCCGGCTTGCCGAGAATCACCTTAAAGGGGCACTGACACAAAATTTTGAAGGCGAGATAACTTCGGAGATAGATTGGTGGGAACACATATACATCATCTGCAAAATATCAGCGGTGAATACTGCCTAGAACATATTTAAAATCAATTTTGAAGTGTGCGAAACGCAACCGAGCGGCCAGCAGAGGACCACGCGCAAGTGTAAATAAACAACATCCAAACACGTCACGAGTTTGTGTTTGCCGCTTCCGCACTGCCGGCTCGCCGCTCCAATCGGAGGGCCGGAGGGCGGAGCTTCTGCTCTCGAGAACGAACGACCCGATCGTTGGCGGCGGAGGCGCCGTGATTTCGTCAGTTCGTCGGCTGCAGCTGGCCACGACCAAAGTTCTACAGCGATTCCAGGCACTCTGTTTCTATTACTTTTTATTTACAGTGGATGCAAAGACGCGCCGGAGGCACGAAAAGCCCACTGAGCAAGCCGCACGGTCGCTGTGCAGGCGGCGGCCACGGCCGCGAAGTGGCCCACGCCGGCGCAGGTAGCTCGAGTGATAGCTTGTTACCGCTGCGCGAATTGTCCCCAAGTCCCGACCATGGTGGCTTACATGAGAAAGGAGTTAATGATGCGATGGCAGGTTGCATTACAAATTGTCATCCGCACCGCTCACGAGAGCGGCACTCGAATATCCGCCGCAGTGCTAAGCCGAACACATCTGTAGGCGGACCTGTAGGCAGACCGGCCGGCTGCTCCCAGCGCGCGTCTTGCCACCCACCGTCTCGAGCGTCGCGCGTCGTTCGTTGCCGCGGTAGCATTTGCACTCGCAGCGCCTGCGTCACATCCACGGTCGCTTTTTAATTAGGCGCCTCACGAGATCAGTACGGGGGGGCATTCGCAGAAACTGCCGTCGATGCGGATTCGACAGTGCTACGGCGGCTCTGTTCTGTAACTGTGATATCCCTCCGACGGTCACGTGGTCAGCTTTGTTCACACAAAATCCACAAAATCCATCGTTTCGCGGCACTCGCTGAAACCGAAACTGCGACTGGCCGCATTGAAAATGCCTCTAATTAAACAACCGTCGCACGCTGAAGCAAATGAGGTTTCTACAGGTTATAAGTAGGTCACTAGCTACTTATCGCAACAAAAAAAACAAGATGCAAAATTTTTGTGTCAGTGCCCCTTTAATTAACGGCGAGAGTTTACTTGACCAGCGGTTTCGCGCACAAAATGCTCAGCGCGACCACACCATGCGGCGCGCACTATGCAGGCTGCTGAAGACCGAGAAAGAGCGGCTTCAGTGCGCGAAGATAATGGCAGCAGTCTCTCGCGGCTATCCTCTCGAACGAATCGAACGGCACCAGCGCAGGGAAACCACCCATGACCGCCTTTGCCGTGCGCATTAGTGTCACTAAAGAAAGGCTAAAATTATTTAGCGGCTCTAGTGCGCGTCGGTCCACAACGCGCGCAATCGGCCCGCCCAGAGCGACGCGGCGCGGCGCGTGCCGTAGGAGCACCGGTGCTGCCCCTCACAACTCTTACCAGCACGGTGCCCGCGTGGCGAGCGACTGCCGAAAACGGTGACACCACCAAATCAGAAATGGAGTGAGCGGCAGTTAGCCGCCGTAACGTCTACTTTTCACTTCGTTAAGGATTGCCTCCTAAAAACGCTCAGGAAAAAAAAAAAGGGGGGGGGGGGATACGAAATGTGGGATTTTGCGCGCCGGCGTTACACGTGGGCTACGGAGGCGCGCCGCAGTGGAGGGCTTCGGATTAATTTAGAACGCCTGGGAATCTAGCATGCGCCTTATTCTGGATACACGGACGTGACATTGGACTTTGGCGAAATGACTATGCATTTAAAGGGCTACTACCACGAAAACAGTTCCAGATTTCATTGACATCCCGTTCTGCTTCGATGTTCAGCCTGTAAAAGGCTTGTCTATAACACAGCTTTCGTACTCTCAGCCTTACCCTGCCCCGCCGGTGCGGGATTTGAATAAAACTACTGCGGAATTCTGAAGTCTGTTCGTGGTACCGGTTCGTTTGGATACGAGAAGAAGGAGCGAATTTTTTTTTAAAAGCGGAGCTTTATATGGCCCGGCGAAAGGAAAATCGTCGGTCCCCTGTACGCAGAAAACTCCTCCGGCGCAGCACCATGCGCGAAAAACCTCGATTGGAACGGAGTTAGAGGTAAGGGGAGAGAGACTGGCTGCACCATGGGTTTATAGATGACGTCGCTACACTGTCGCATCTACCGACGCTGGTGAGAAGGAACGGTTCATCGGACGGAGAGAAACACACCGGTAAACATCGGCCGCACGTCGCAGCTTCGCTGCGATTTTTTTATTATCCCGCGTTTCAATGACACGAATTCATCCGAAGAAAGCAAACGTAACGAAAGCAATTTTAATTTGAGACTTACTTCAATGTCAATGGTAGCATAGGGAAAGAGCGAGAAGCCCGACTGCGCTAGAAGAAAAAAAGTCGAGCTGAGCAAGCGTTAAAAAATGTATTTCCCGTTGATCACATAACTGATTTACACCCCATTGGTTCCGAACAAACTCCTTGTTGCTGAGCGATGACTTGCAGAAACCTGAAGCCAAGGAAAGGGTGGCGATTTTAGGGCAAGGATAAACCAGCGACCGGAACGGGCGAAAAGTGGTGTCGTAAACGGAAAGCGACGAAATGCCGCCGGCGAAGGTGTCAAACGAGAAAAAAAAAAAGATCCAGGTGACTGCACGCACCACTTGAGGCACAGGCCCCACACACTGCCGTTGTTTGCGTCTGGCCCCCCCGGGCACTCGTGGAAATAGCCGGCGGCCAACACAGCGGCGCAGTGTTTTTCCCACTTGTCCGGAAAGATGCGAAGAGCAGCAAAGCAGCAATGGCACGGTTTATGCGCCTCTGCGATCTAATCTCCGAGACGGCTTCACCGCGAGACTGCGAGCAGACGGGCCCCGAATTAGCCCACTCCCACTCCGCGCGAGAACCATGCGGAGGTCGCTGATAGCGTTGTATAAGTTCGGGTAGCAACGACACTGCCGCCCTTATCATCGCCGACGAGCCGCCGAAAGGGCCCTCGGATGCATGCGTACGCGGCGGGAAAGAGCTCTCGGCGCTGTAACTGCGCGCGTGCCATTCGGAAGGAAGGTCACCGGCACGGAACAGGCACTAATGAAGTGCAAACGAAGAAAACAAACACTACACTATATATATATATATATATATATATATATATATATATATAGTGCGCAACACAAATATATGGGACGAGGGATTCCGTAAGAACACAAATCAAAGATCCAGTCCTTATTGTGAGTGCTATTCGGCTACTTGAACTTGAAGGTGCTTTATAGCGCCAAATGAGGTGATCGTAATTTTTGTATGATACAGGAATAAAGAAATCAAGGTCGAGAAAAAATCCGCCGTGATCGAAGTTTCGATAACTGCAATCACGGCGGAATTTTTCTCGACTGATTTCTTTATTGCTGTATCATACAAAAATGACAATCACCTCATTCGGCGCTATAAAGCACCTTCAAATAGCACTGGCAATAAGGACTACATCTTTGAGGCATATATATATATATATATATATATATATATATATATATATATATATATACATACATATACATACACAGAAAGGTAGGCAGTCTACAACGCCAGAGGAGGCATTGGGGTGTTGTTAGGTTCTTTTTTATTATTATTATTTTTATTTTTACTACGGTTAGTGCAGTTAACATTTTAAATACACGTAAGAAAGAAAGAAAGAAAAACGCGCCCAGAGTGGGTACCGAACCCACGCCTTTCGATTAGATCTCGAATGCCCAGATAGCCGAAATGGTAAGGCATTCGAGATCTAATCGAAAGGCGCGGGTTCGGTCCCCACTCTGGGCGCGTGTTTTTCGTTCTTTCTTGCTTACGTGTATTTAAAATGTTAAGTGCACTAACCGCAGTAAAAAAAAAAAGAACCTAACAACATTTCAATGCCTTCTTTGGCGTTGTAGACTGCCTACCTATCTTTCTGTATTTCCTCAACGAGCCCCTCATTTTCTAACTATATATATATATATATATATATATATATATATATATATATATATATATATATATATATATATATATATATATATATAGAGAGAGAGAGAGAGAGAGAACTTTTGCCAACTTTTAGCAAAATATCAAAATTCAAAATTAGCGAGCCAGATCCACCCGTCAGTGTTTCACAAATGATGCTGATTCAATATATTTGTTATAAGAACATTAGTCCGTTGATTTTCGCTGCCTCCATAGTCACGAATATTTCGGACTGGTGCAAACATTCCGACCTATCAAGTATATCAAGCGTGTCAACTTATAGAACAATATCAGTTCTGTTTTTAAGCCGAAGAAAAAGCTTGGCGGGCGTGCATTAGTCGATGGATACCTTTTTTTAGGAATTGTTTTAACACCCGGCCGTCCGATCCAAATCAGATGCTTTTTTGTATTTCGCCCCACTCACGACCATAATCTGGGTCAAAATAAATTTTGCGTACAGCAGTGTAATTCAAGACGTGACCACTGCGAGTAGCCCTTTGCAGAACAGTGTCGCAGCAATGTTACTCCACGGAGGCTTGATAAAATGGGCGGACATTTTATTTCGAACCACTCCTGCAAAGCTGCCAACTATAGGCGCTAACATGAGAGTTCAATGTTTCAAGGGCCACTGGTGACAGACAGCGCCCACGGGTTCGACGTTAACCAGCACAGTTTTGGCGCATGAAAAGCAACAGCCTATGGATGACCCAATCGCTAAACTTATTCAGCCGCAACTTATACCGACCTTTCGACTAAACCTTGCAGAAAGAATAATTCCTGCAGTTGGAAGACGTCACAGGAACATAATTCAATTACTGGATCGATGTTACGGTGCGACAGTCCAGAATCACCCATTAATTCCGTGCTGCACTTTTTCAGCTTCTATGCAAATAGGTGATGATCAATGTACTACCACGACCGGAAATCTGAGAAAAACTGACCCATACCTATGCTCTCTATAATGATTAAATAATATAAAGCTATCCTTGTAAATATTGAACAGACTGTTCCAAGTAAAAAAAACAAAATTTCGTTTATACACGCTTGGTTATGGGGTTTAACGCGCCGAAGCTACACACTAGACTTTTTTACACCCTTTTTGGCCAAAAAGGTTGTAGCATAAGTGGAAAAAGGGTGTTGGGGGCCCATTACACACTTTTTCTTGAATCTCAACACCCTTTTCCTAGCTCTACAC
>NW_027526203.1:307412354-307561650 GCF_048455015.1 Haemaphysalis longicornis | reverse complement strand
GTTGAGGAGCGACAGCAACGCCACTCCCAGAGCAATTCTGGTCAGGTGCAACGCCTGCGGGCACTGCTGGCGATGCACGAGTTGTTTGGCCTGCCAGGGGCAGCACCTCGAGGGGTGTGTGCGCCACTAAGTCAGTTTCACTATACTGAGTGGCCGCAGAAACCAGACGCCGCCCCACCCCCGGCGGGCAGCGCTGGCGTAGCTCCCTGAAGGGAGCAGAGCATAACGCTTACGGGCTTCTGGAAATGAAAGATTTTGCGTCACTTTTAGGTTGATGATTTCTTTTTCTTTCTTAAACTCCTGGCAAGAGCGAGAGTATGCTCCATGGGGTCCTCCACAGTTGCTGCATTTTAGTTGTGTGCTTTTGCAGTCGTCAGCATAATGGTCCTGCTCAGAGCACTTTGCACACGTTTGTTTTCCTCGGCACGAATTGCTGCCGTGCCCATACCTCTGGCAGATGAAACAACGTCGCGGGTTTGGTATGTATACTCTGGTCTTACAGCGCAGAAACCCTGCGTTTACGTACTCTGGCAAAGTGCATCGATCAAAGGTCAGTATTATGTGCTTCGTCTTAATTTCGTTTCCGTCCCGTCTAATGGTGATGCGTCGCACAGCGGTTACCCCCTGCTCGCGCAAACCTTCGAGCAGGTCAAAGTCTGTTTCGTTGATCAGTTCTGATTCGGAGATGACACCCTGGCAGCTGTTAAGGGTACGGTGGGGAGTTACTGTGATCTCAAGGTCGGCTAGCTTGGTTTGCTTCAAAAGAGTGTTGGACTGCTCTCTACTCTTGACTTCGATCATCAGGTCTCCAGAACTGAGCTTTTTCGCTTCATAGTTTTTTCCTATCAAACCTTCAATAAATTTTGCAACCAAAAATACAGATTTGCTGGTAACGGGAGTTTCTTTATCAGCTGACTGCATCACTAGGAAGCGTGGGAAGTTGTCAGGGTTGTTGAAGGCGAGGTTAGAAATCGGTTTGAAAATTTCTTCGGTGCGGCCTCGTTTCGGAGGCCGATCAGTTCGTTTGGATGGAATGGAGAGGGAAGCCATAAACTATGGAATGAATTCGGTGGCAAGGCCAGTCACCCACCACGGAGCCCAACAAGGGAACGTGGCTTTGCAGCGCACGCTAACTGTACGTTGCCACTATAACCCTATGCTCGGGATCTAGGTTGAAGCCTTCGCACAGGGTTAACCCTCGCCGCCTGGGGAAAACGGAGAAATGAAGAAGAGAGAAGATGACAGGACAGGGTTAGGAAGGACAATAGGAAAGCAAAAGAATGGAGAGGAGGACAGGAAAAGGCGACTGGCTGATTTCCCCCAGGTCGGGTCAGCCTGGGGGCACCGTCTACAGGAAGCGGGGGCCGAAGTGGTGTGTTGCCTCTGCCAGGGGGCCATAAAGGTCCAAAACAACCCTGGCTTTGGCTCAACCACCAGGATGCCCTTTTCCCCGGACACGGCAAAGCCACGCACAGCCAAGGGCGTGGGTGGGTCCAACCCACATGGGCTCGGGGTCCGCGGTGTCGCCACTACCGTCACCTTGAATAGACAAGGCGCCCCTGCGGGCAGCTCTACACTCTTTCGTTTAAAAAAAAAAAAAAACGGTGTGGATGAACTTAAACACCCTTGGTTTTTCTTAGGGTATTGAAAGGGTGTGGAAAAAGGTGCTCATTTCAGACGTCAATGGAAGGCATGCATGCATGCATGTATAATTGCACTGTAAAGAACAAGACATCCCCTCATACCCTCGTCGACTCGCAAGAAATGTTCAAAAGCAAAGCAAGAATATTTCGTGTGCAATAATCGCTCGCTTCCATATACGGTGCGCCCAATGCCCCAAGTTTAGCTTTGGCACGTGAAATATCGATTTGAACCTTTCAAATTACAAAAAGACTTGTGTGGCGAAAAGGGTGTTTACCGACTGAAACACGCTTGGCTTTCTGTAGGGTGTTGAAAGGGTGGGAAATAGATGTTATTCAGCTGCAAGAAAAGAACAGCGGAGCTGGGTGCCGACCCAGCTTTTTTCCGGCGCTGCAAAGTTTTGCTACGTTTTCTAGGCTTTGCGATGTTCTTACAAGTTATAGGATAAGCGCTGAGGAGTAAGGCCAAGTTTAAACCGGATTTTACAAGGCTGTTCCACAGTGTCCCCCACACTGACAGCTGATCTAAGGAGGAAACAAGCTAGGTCGACCCCAAGCTATGCTGTTTCTCCAGCCCTGCATCGTCATTGCAAGCTGCGCCATTTCTTTTGCGTTTTAGAATCCCCAAAATACTATTACATTTGAAATGGTATAGTAAGAGGAGTGCATGCGCTTGCGCCTTCTGTGATCGCACTCGAACAGGCTCCAAAGCGGGCTTCACTGTTATACCTTATCTGCGGTGGTGCACCCTTTAAGGGGGCGCAGTTTTGTCTTTTTTTGCTAACGCCACCGAACCTAGTTCAAGCTTAAACAGCTTTACTTGTAATAAATTGTGCCAATTTATGTTGCGTGAAACATCGCGAGGTACAAAACGTACTCCGCTTGAACTTGTTCTGTCCACCCGTGTAAACGGGTATGAAATACCTCCGAAGTTGGAGGTTTCCCACATCCTTTTTTTCAGTTGGTAGTCTGTTCTTATCCCCTTTTTCTTTACACTCTTTTTCTTAGTTTCGAACGCCCGAATTTGTAGCTTTACACCCTTTTGGGAAAAAGGGTGTTGAAGAGTGCTGGGCTGGCGGGGAATATTTGTTTGGTATTAAATAAAATTTTATGACTTATTGTACATAATAACTACCTCGCGAGTATAACGTTTTTTTGAAAATCCGCATGCTGATCTGTAGATGCTCACATTAAAATGCATATTTCCGAAATTAGCGCAAAATTATCTTATTTTTGCGATAAGCCCACCGATTCTACCAGAGGACTTTCCTCGACTTGCTATAAAAGTAAGAAGAGCAGATGTATTTCCAAGTAAGTATATACTCGCTGTTCCCATGCATCCCGTTGGTTTTCTTGCTCAATTCATTTGATGGTGAAGTGCGACTTGTGCGTGTTGAATGTGTCCGTATGTCCTGCTGCGCTCTCGGCCCATCCACACCGTCACGCGCAGCTACGCTGCTTACACACCTATTTAAAGGCGTTGAGCAACCTTACACCCCTTTTGTGGGTGTTCACAAACACCATTTTTTCGTCCTTACACCCTTTTTTAGCCAAAACACCTTTAAAGGGTGTCCGCCATGGGACAAAATCCTTAGAACCTTTTCGGCCAAAAAGGGTGTAAGAAAGTTTTGTGCGCACACCTGGGCTATGAGGCGTGCTGTAGTGGAGGGCTCCGGATTAATTTTGACCACCTGTGGCTTTTCAACTCCTCCTGAAGAGCAGCCACCAAGGCAGGGGTCGAACCCGCGTGCTTGGGCTTAGCAGCACAACGCCTTAGCCATTGAGCCACCGCGGCGGGTTGCAACACCGTTTGATTGATTGTGGGGTATAACGCGCCGACGCAACGCAGGCGAAGAGGCGCGCCGTAGAGGAGGGCTCCGGATTAATTTTGACCGCCTGGGGATCTTTAACGTGCGCCGAAATCTCAAACACACGGGCGCTTTTGCTTTTCGCCTCCATCCTAAAAGCGACCGCCGCGGCCGGGAATCGAACCCGCGTCCTTGCTCGCATCGTTTATATACGCGTAAAGGAGATGGCGTATAAAGAGGCTGGCTGGGAAAGTAAACGTGCCTGTCGCGCTGGGTTCAAATCATGAGAAAAGAATTGGAAAGAATCATGAGAAAAGAATCGTCCACATAAAGCTTTTCCCATCAATGCCAGAATTAACTGAATTTCCCCGGGGCTGCGCCATGGAGGGCTAATTATGTGCTCCAGAAAAAAAAAAACGATAAAGAAGCTTAACACAATTCCAAAGGACCTTTGCAGTAAAATAAAGCAAACCAAACGGTCGTGTACTGTGCATTATTGGCATGCAGTACATCAAGCCGGTAGCAAAAACAGGCATCCGGTTGTAATCTCTAATCCTCCCACCCTTTATTTTTCTTGCCAACCTATCACTACAAAATTATTTCCTGCCACATCCACTATTGCGCTGCGACGTTTCGCCCGCCGCCGCCATTTTACATGCACCTCGGTTGGCTTCTTGGGGAGGTATAATATACGTTAGAAACACGTTCGTTTATGGCGTCGCAAGCCCCGCAGAGGCTTACGTCGAGTTAAAAACAATCCTGCGGCTACGCTTCTCGTGACGGTTGTCAGTGGTTGTCCGCAGTCCCCTTCGCAAACACAAAGGAGAACCGCTGAGGGGGTAGCGACATATATTTCAGGCCGCAAAAGAAAGACGAGGCCAGCGGCGGAAACCGAACCTGGTTGCCCGGCGCGTCATGCAGGCGCTGAAGAAATGCCGTCATTTTGCTATTTCGGTAATTCGAATCCGAATTCAAATTGGGGTTCTGTGCGCCTAACGCATGCACGAGGCTTCCGTGGCGGAGGGCTATACGGTTAATTTAGAGCACCGGGGATCTTGCCGTGCGCCGAAATGACGGCACACAGGTATTTTCGAGACTTTAGCACTCCGCTTTAATTGTTCTTTGCAGGATAGCTCTAGCACAATGCACTGCTTTGTTGTTGCTGGCAAACTTTATTGAAAAGACACTCCCTCTCCTTTTCAGTCCAGAGTTTGCTGTTGCCGATTTAAAATCCAGAAATGCGGCACACGTGTAATGACGCAGGATACGCCCAGTAACATGTTCAGCTTAGCGCAGATGATAAATTATCTACATAATCAGCGGGTTTCATACCTAGAAGCTGCCCTTCACCTGTTAAACCCGATTAGGCCAATGGCTCCAGATAGCTGTACTGCAGAAGTTGCGCAAATGTCAACTGAAATCTCACTAGCGCAGACTTTTCTGCTTTTCGTTTATCGAAATACAGCTGACGAAGCCACGAATAGAATAGGGAGCGCCACGCTGGCAAAAGTGCGGCTTAGTCACGGAGCCGTGTAAGGGGTACTATAATTATATTTGCAAAGCAATTACTCAAGGGTTGGATTGCCGGCTTCGGCAAATCGTATTTTGGTGCCTTTAAAAAGAAAATACAGCGCAGTCACAAGCGTCTAAGCTGCAAACATTTTTTTGTTTCTCTCAAACGCACCAAGAATGTTGTCTCTTCAAAATTGAGCACCCTCTTTTTCTCATAATTGGTCGACCGTACAGCCTAGCAAGAGGAGGATCGCAAGGCACGCAGACGCGCGCGCTGTGTGACAAACGAGCTTCTAGAACACCCTCGAGACTCGTTATTCCCTGCAAAGTTTCCCTTTTCGGGACGGGCGATTTTTTTCCCCGCAAATTTATGGTTTTAGTTATTTTTTGCCACTACGGATATGAGCGTGCGCTTACGCAAGCTTGCATCAGATCATCCCCCACACAAACGCAAATAGGCGCGAAATCTCAGTCAAACGTCCAGAGGCAAATAACTGAACACAAAGTATCCCCCCCCCCCCCCGTCGTAATAACGAGAACTTTGGTTCTTGCTGCAAAAAAGCGGCAGCAAAAAAAAAAAATAGAATAAAAATAAAAATAAAAGGCCTTTTTGAATCCCTACCTCAGCGGCTTATCGCCTCGCAAAGCGACACGACTGATACGTTGAGGCGAGTCCCGCGAATGTTCGCGGTCCCAGTGGTTTTAGATCGACAAGCGGGACAGCCGAGTGCCACGTTTGGTCCACCCCCTCGTCCACTGGTCGCGCATACTCAATAGCTGGCCGCCTCTATGACGTTGGTCGCCTCTCCTTCGGCCACCCGTACTTTCCGCCTATTTCGCCGGCGGCCAGGGTTTACCTAAGGCTTTTCTCCCACTAGAATGTGCCCGCGCAACCGGCGCAGGCTTCACACTCACAGGTATCGGCGACTTTCCCTGGCGTCACGCTCCCGCCTCCCCGCTACCGATGACCAGCTCGATGACGACGAGCAAGCCGGCACGGCCACTCATCTGTTGCGAGACTTCGTGGGGACGAGTCACGGGGAAACAATGATCCGACCCTTAGCCCAACGAAGCAGCTAGATGCAAATAAGCGGTCATCGCGCTGAGACGGGCAGGGGAGAAATGAGAGCGAGGAGGGCGGCGGGTGAGGAGAGCGCGATGCTCGGGACGAGATGTGGATTCTTTCCAGATCGCCTGCAGCTATCAAACCCTCCTACCGATGCGTTCGTCGTCGGATAGCGGCGGGCCTCAACTCGCCGAGGTGCTTCCGGCATCAGTTACCTGCTTGGACTGCTCATCTTCAGTGAAAAAAAAAAAAAAAGAAGGAAAGAACTAATAGAGCAAAGAGAAAACTCTCAAAACACGCAAACAACAAATTCTTGTTAGCGATTAGGGGGTTGCACTAACTTATGCAAAATAAGTTTTTTTTTTTAATTTTTGATACCCGCTAAACCGGTATTCACCATTACGCCAGGACTAGTTAAGATCATTGCTCGAAATCACCAGGTCTATCCAATCCGTCTAAAGTTTTGCGATCCTATTGCCCACTGCAAAAGGCCACTAGCCCATTGAAGAGGAAACGCCAGTAAAAAAACGTCGAAGCAAAAGGGGTGCACCACCGTGCGGCTCACCATTGGCCGTTGTCCGATTCATAAAAATAATGCAAGATTCGCTCTGTTCGCGTCCTTTTACGGGACGGGGGATTGAGCTGTGCTTATTAAATCGTCATGTTTCACTTTATGACGATTGAGTAAGCACTGCGAAAAGAAGGCCCGAAACACTACCAACGCCGTAATAGCGGCACGGCTTGATTGATCGGGCCCGCTTAATTGCTCGGCGCCGAATAACGTTTGTCTAGCAACTTTCGTCGAGGCGCGTAATTCGAACAACGCGAGAGGGGGGCGGTGCAGGCAGGCAAGCAGCGCAACCGAGTCCGTTGTTTACAGTTGTCACGCGGCGGCGGCAACTCACGGCAAGTCGGGGGCGAGGCTGCGCTCCTTGGCTTCGTACTCCTGGATCTGCTGTGCGTTCGCCAGGCTCAGGGTGCGCCGTATCCGAACTCCATTGGCGTTGGTCCGCAGGGCCATCGCGGGCCCCGAGCGAGCGCCGTGTCGGCCGTACCGCGTCGAACGTGCGTG
Organism: Haemaphysalis longicornis; assembly: GCF_048455015.1. NCBI lineage: Eukaryota > Metazoa > Arthropoda > Arachnida > Ixodida > Ixodidae > Haemaphysalis > Haemaphysalis longicornis. The sequence continues at coordinate 307,554,552 of NW_027526203.1, read as the reverse complement.
CGGGCCCGCAAAGTGTAGCAGTCGCTCAACGCGCGCGCGCCGCCAGTCAGCGGGTCTCTCCGGTGCACGCCGCAGAGCAAAAGCGCTGCTCGCGCCAGCTTGTGTTAAAACGGATGTAGGGAGATAACAGCTGCTGCCGCTCCTCTGGCCGCCGGCTTCGACTCCCGGCGTAACGAGTGGCGCCCCCTGTTGGCCGTGCCGCCCAAGTCGCCCTGGAGTGCGTGCGTACGCGCGCGCGCGCGTGTCGCGCACGAGGTCACGCGCGGCCCAATCGGCCAGGCGTCGTACTCGGCGGCCAAATATTGATGATTCAAGCGCAACCTCGCTTTCTTCTTTCTTTTTTCTTTTCTCGGGAAAAATTATCAAGACGAAGCTCACAATGCGCAATGTATGTAAACAAGGGCGCGTTAGGTTGCGAAAGAGCGCTCGGTCAAGGCTTCCGTGTTGTAACTGGCTGACTCTATGCTGGATCTATACTCCGCCCGCTTCTTTCCGAGAACGACGGCGACGACGAGAATTTTTTATGTTCAAGTTTTTGTTTTAATGCGTCCAAGAAGCGCCTGCAAGGGAGGGTTGCGGAATAACGAAGACAACCTGAGTGCTTAATAATTAGTTGGTCTCGCGCTGCAATCTTGCGCGTACGCGGGTGCATGTTTCCTTTTTCGAGGGGTGTCTCTGTGAAGGATATTATGTTCCGCGGACAACTTTATACGCGGCTTTGATGTTGAGGTCGCACGGAGTGTTGATCAGCCGAGTTATCTGAACAACTGTTGGCACGTTTATTTTACCTCTGTTGGGTGAGCGCATGGTCGGTTCCTATAATTTGAGGGACAAATGCGGGCTGAGGGAAAGAAATCACAAAAGGAATCGGCAAGCATCTAGAAAAACGCGTGACTGAGTGCTTTACTATGGGTGAAGCTCTCATAGACGGAAAAATGAAACTATGCGACACTTGCTCACCCTGCCTATAGTGCCGCCGACCTCTAAAGACGTGGCGCCACTTGGGCTGTTCTTGGTCCCTTTAATTGTAAGTACGGGTGAAACCCAATATCGGCCGCATTCTCAGTCCCCCCCACCCCCCCCCCCACCCAACGCTGATGAGGAAAATCGGGTTGAACCCAATTACGTCTTTTATCGTCCCTAAACGGGGCTTCCACTTGAAACAAAATAGTCCTGGCTAAATGAAAATGCGCGAAGAAATAAAAATCACCAATGATTCCCGATCAATACCACATACATGGTGTCAGCTAACTTGGACCAGCAAAATACTCCACCTCATATAACCGGTTGTTATGTGTAGTTACAACCAGCATTTTGTCCGGTACTGAAAATAATTAATTATGTTTAATTGGTCAACTTCTTAACTGTTGATTTTATCACGAAAGTGGCAAACTGCCTAAAAAAGGAAACCTTAATTCGCAGTGATGCGATTTGCTTGCTTATTTTGTAGGGGCGAAGGGGACAAAATAAAACCCCGTGAAATGCGGTTAAAATGGGACAAAATCCCAACGGAAGCACTTGTGTAATCAGCCATATTTATATATATATATATATAATATAAGACGCCTTCTACACACCTTTGTCGACCGCACGGCTGCATTCGTTTATCACCGCCCCCGACAGGGCTTCGCCATGCAGGATGGACGGTCGATTGACTCATCTACACGACAGTCGAAACCCATTACTGTACGTGAAGACGACACACACCTGTAGTGCCGCTCAGCCGAAAACGAGTTTGAGGGACATGCATCTGCGCAAAAAATTTTGACGGCTTCTTTCGACCGAAAATGACAAAAAAAAAAAAAAAAGAAAAAACAAGCACCCACAGGCTCTTACGAATGCCAAGTGCTCTTAGAGCAGGTAACGCTTATTAATGCGTCAGAGGCTGGAGCTCATATCGCGACCACAAAAAAAGCATGACGGCCTGGACCAATCCCTGTAATAGGAATGCAGCCGCGACTCCGTCAAAGTGCGCTTGGATGCGCTTCAAAAGCGGCGCGCAAGACCGTACTAATTCATTTCACATTTCGCGTATTTCGGGGGCCTTCGTTTTTTAAAGGAAAAAAAAAGCAACCGCGGAACTCTCATTGAAAAGATAATGCGTGATTCGGCGGTTTTGTGAGGCGCTCTACAACTTTTAAATTGACACCTTTGCGATCATACCAATAATTTTAAAATTTACCAATTCAAGCAATGAACACCAATTTTCAGCAATTAAAACACTTGCTGTAAGTAGGGTATGTGACGACCGATGATATACAGTTGGTCCAATTTCACTACAGCACTTGGTCTTTATTTAAATATTCGTTGCAAGTTTGCTGTGGCACCCTGTATGTCACTTCGTTCACTTCGGAGACATATCTTATTTAGTAGCTCCAAGTTTCACCACCATATGCTTTAACAGTGCGACCAAGACATAATAACTTTACAAATCAAAGAAAATCATTAAGCGGCCATCCGCCAGCGCACAGCCAAAATGCCTTACTGGTGTTATTCATAATAACATATGGAAACTGCTCTCAGTCACTCGTACAGTATATACGGTGTTAGAACGGCACACATAAAATGCCCGCGTCGATTGTACAAATTCAACAGCCTCATTTCTGCGCTGTTATCAATTCCCTAGGGCACAGTGATGGACAAATAAAAGACGAAGACCAAAAATGTGGAGCAGAAATTATCGATTTCCTTCTATGCAAGGTAAACCATAGTGCTTAACACGGTCCTTCGTTAACGAAGGACCGTGAAAGCACTTCCCCTAACCACGCCATTATTTCACATCCGCAAATGACAGTCTGCGTTTTTGTGATCTCTGGTTCATGCATGTTTCCACGTCCCCGCTTTCTTTCCCGTTACCAAACATTACCAGGGTAAGACTGTCGGCTCCAAAATAATTGCGATGGAATTATTTTTTATGACAATTACGCCCGAATACCTGATAGGCATTGCTAAAAGCACGATTTCACTTTTATTTGCAACTTTACCTCGTTAGCAAATATTGCATTATTTTTGTCGGAGTTTTTCTTTTTTTTTTTTTACAAAATGTGCCACCACAAAATCAAAGACCCGATACTACTAGACTGCGCATTGAAGACGCCATATTATAGTAGTCTACGGGAGCAGTTAAAAAAATGTAGCCTTCTAATTTAAGAACAGAAGAATAACAGCAGGTCTTCGTGTTCAACAAGGTAATTTTCTTTGCCAGCCTATATATGGAGGCTGCGGGGCACCGTATTGCTCAAATTCAAGTTCAGTTAATTTGGCGTTTATTTTTACACCAGCAACAGCACCCAGGAAGAAGGGACAGAAAAACGTCCGAGTTTGACAGGACCCCAAATGCAAACAGTCCGCTCGAAGGTTCAGAGAATTTTGTATTAAAGAAAGGAAATTTAATCGTCAATAGAAACAGCCGGAACTACATAAAGGTGTAAAATACTGGCAACAACAGCAACAACAAAAATAACAGAAAAACGTGGAAACATCAGGCATAATTTACATAGCAGTAAAAAAAAAAAACATCAGCGCAGTGGAACGAAAAAGGAAAAAAAAAAAATAAACAAACATAAATCATGCATGTCGGGTATATACGTACGTACAGTCAAGGACAAATGAAACGCAATAAAGAAAATAAGAACCAGAACACACAAATAGCGCGATTTCTTTCCATGCAAGTCAAATTGACGCGTGGCTTAGCTATAGTGAAAAAGCTGGGAAATGTGACTTCGCAAATATACCAAGTGCGCGCCATTACTGGACCTCCAGGAACAGTATTCTTTAGTTTTGCGTGTTCTGGTTCATATTTTCGCGTTCGCATTCTATTCACCAATGACTGCACGCATAAAATTTATTTGGCTATCCTTAATACCGCGGGGAATTTTGAGATGATGAGGTGTTTTTTTTTATCTTTTTCGCGAAGAACAGAAGGAATTTTACCTTTACAGTCGAGCTAGTAAAAAAACAGTTTACCTCCGCAGAATTGGCATGAAACTGAAGGAATCAAATTAAATTAAATTAAAGGAAGGAATGGAATTAAAGGCTGAAACTTTATTTCGGGAGCACACATTAAATAACGCGCACGCATAGCATTACCCACGCGCCTTCAGTCAGCGCGAAAAAAGCGGCCGTGTTGTTACCTCGAAGCACGTAGTCCTTTATGTGCAGAGTTTTGGATTATAATGCGACAGAGCCGGCGGCGCACTGTGATTTTCGTGCGCAGTCGGGTGGAAGTGATTTGACGCGTCCGCAACGCTAGCAAGCAGGTGACTTTGTCCACAAATTTCGAGTGAAAGGAAAGGAAAAGGTTTATTCAGGCAACCACATGTCTTATCCTGCAAGGGAACAGACCCCCGCCCTTTTAACAACAGAGCTGTCTAAGCTTGAGTTTGGGCCGGTGGAGTTCGCAGAAAAATACCAAGAAAAATACCGAACGCACGCGAGCGTGCGCCTCGTGAGGAGCGCCCGGCGTCGTCCAGCTCGACCTTCGAGAACACTCTGCCCAGCGTTCGTGGCGTGATCTCTCGCGTGCTCTTCTTCTCGCCAGTTCACGTGCGTTCTCGCCTGAAGAGGGGAACACAGGACAGCCCGCGCTACAGACGCCGAGTTCGCGGAGCCGGTTGCGCGCGGTTCTAACGCGCGCTAACGCGGCCCGCTTTGGGAAGAGGTGTGAAGGCCTGCGGACAAAAAGATCCGAACCTGCAGGTCACGGAGAACATTCAGCGGCAAGTTCGGAAATCCATGTGAGGTGCAACAGCCGGGTCTCCGACGAAGGGAGAGGGGCCACCAGCTCTGCGGTTTCTCCAGCACTGCACCACTAGTCCAAGCTGCGCCAATCTGTTTTTTATTTTTCCATTTACGTCATCACCGGGCTGGTAGTGATGGTCACAGCTACTTAGACATATTTCTTTGCGCGCTGCAACTGACAAACATTTTCGATTTGCACCATGCTTTCTTTCCCATCTCAATCACCCTTATTGAATAATACGTTATACGGCGTTACTTACGCCAGGCAGCGATATATTCGTACTTCGCCGGCTGATTAGTTCCGCATAGCCACAAACCGTACTGACATTAAGCACCGACACTAAGCACCCCGCATTTCTAAGACAGCCCTTCCTGCGTTCTAGGACCTCCAATAGTTCGAGAAACACGAGGCATCCAGGTCTCAGCGAATAGCGCGGGTCTGGAATGGGATAAAGACGGTGATTTCAATGATCTCAACAAATAAACAGGTGAAAATTTCACGCCATGTAGTTCTGGAAAACGGCAGAAATGCAGTAATGCCTTTGGGAGCAGCGATCGCTGATGCGCCGCGTCGTTAGCCGCCCTTTTCGGTGACAACTGTTGGGACGTAGCGATTGCCGGCGCCCGCTTCTCTCGCCTTGTGTGAAGGACATGCACGCGCATACGTGGTGTGCCACCTTTTTCTCATACAGGCCGTGCTACTCGCTTAGCGCAAGGCACCGTCTACCGGAATTCTGAGGCTTTCTGGTTTGTAACGACTGTGGCGATGACGAAACCTTCTGCGCTGCCTCGCCGTCTACAAGGTTTACGATCCGCCAAGAAGATAGCGGGAGGTATTAGCATTACGCGAGCACCTCAGGCACCTCAGGCCAGAACGCATGCGGTAGTGGCGGCGTCGTGACCTTCGCTTTAAAACTGCCGCTGGCAATATTAGGTGTGAGTAGGTTGACACTGAGCGCCATTGTAGCGGTCAAACGTCGACAGCGGATTTGAACACGGTTGAGAGACGTTTTACGTGACCACGTCTTTTCCCTAGGAGTCCATAAATTTGAAAATTTGTAAAGCACGACAAGTACTAAACGTCTTTGCAACTGCACTGTGAACTAACTACTCGTCAGAAGGGGTTAAACTCGATACGATTATAGAGCAGTTTTAGCGGCGAAACGTGGCGCAACTGTATTTGAGGTAGAAGTAACGGTTGGGAGGTGTTTCCCAGGACACCACAGTCGGCCCCGAGAAGTGCATGCATAGTTAGTATGCGAGACATTAAGCGCGTTTACATGGATGCGACAGCAGCTTATCGCATTTGATTTGTCGCATTACTATACCGCATCGCATCGCATGTAAGCAGGACAATTCGCTAGGGGTACGCGTCGCATCCGATGCGCTAAACCAGGGTAGATCGAGAACGGAAATGCGACTTCCCGAACGCATGCAGCGGCAGTCGCATCGCATTTCTAGGCTCGGCTCGGGTGTCGGGAACTTTAGGCTTAGCATCGTGGCGGATATTTCCCCCTTTTCGTATGTGGAACTTTATTTCTGTGATAATTGTCGTTTGAGCGATCGGTGACCACGACATCTGCCGTGGCCTGTCTTTATTGATGATGATGATTAGTGGCTTTCCCTTTGAATCGGGGCGTCGGTTGTCAGCAACCGACTTGCCTGTTTTATTACGTTTACATGCCCTACTCCCAGGTTAACCTATAGATTTGCTTCCTCCCTCCCATCTCTCCCTCTTTTCTGTTTTAAGCTCATCGCCCCCACCCCCCTTTTTTCTCCCCTCGCTGTTCTAAATTCTCGTCCGCATGATTACTCCACCTGCGTACCCATCCCTTCCCTGCTTTTCCTCCACCACCACTCCAGTCGCCTCTTCGTCACCTCTATGGCCTTGAAGTTGAGGTTCCCCCTCGCCCCAAATCCCAAGGCCTCCGCCAGCGTCGTTTCCCCCTCACCCCGCGGTGGCCGTATATCTGTGCAGCTCCTGACAATATGGTCTATAGTTTCCCGATCACTGCCGCAGCATGCACACGTTTCATCCTGCTGCCTGTAGCTACCCGTGTATGCCCGGGTTCTCAGGCACCCTGCCCGTGCCTCGAAGAGCAACGCACTGCCTCTCGTACTGCCATAGAATCCCTCCTTCTTAATTTGCCGTTTCTCTGTCCTATAAGTCTCCAGGGTTTTTTTCGCTTCCATTCTCTCTGCCCACTTCGGCGTCTCTTCCGCGCAGGTAGCGCCATCTTTCGGTCGCTCGCCGCACCGCACGCCGCGGTACCGGGTCTCGAACCTCCGCGGCGGGTAAGCATATCATCGCGGTAGATATATGATCGCCGCTTTTAAAATCAGCGCTGATAACAATCCCTAGCACAATTTTTCACCACACTAGCATCTACTCTCTCGCATGTGGGACTTCTTTGTCGCGATTAGATTGACGTGGAAGAGTGGCGACAAGCTGTTGCTACCGTGGTCTGCGCCGGTTCGAGCGCTTTGTGGGCCGTGCAGGCAGGCGCGGCCGGCGTGCGCGCGGACCGTTTCCGAGGGCAAGTAAATGCGTCACGATTGCCTGCTGCATCAATTTCTTGCGAACGACGCGCGGAATGTATAGACATTTAGCTCAGCGATCGTCGTAGTTGATCGGGTGGATCGGGGAACCAGCCGCAGGTTTCGCTTCAGCCACGTTAGCACTCACTCAAGCAACTTGCCGGCTACCGGAAACTGGTAACGCCGGAAATGCGACCCCACAGCTCCCAGATATGACACAAGGCGGCGGTATACTATCCGATGCTCATGCATGTAAACGCAATCGCGTCGCATTCGCCCGATTCGACTAACCAACGCGATACGCTTCTGTCGCATTCATGTAAACGTGCTTATTAACTAAGCCTGTAACGACTCCACTATTAATAAAGTATAATACGAGGGACCTGAAACTTGTCAGTGGCCACGCGTTCTTCAAGACACGCGCCTTAAAATGGGAGAACACAGGAACTAGGTACACGAAAAACTACTGCCATGCATGTATTCGGAAAGATTTGGTTCCATTAAAAGTGCATTCAAATTCACGACGGCAGTTCAGAAATGGCCGTTACCGGACCCGCTCGGTGACGCACTCTGCCCTGCGTTTTTATGACTTGTACTACCAGCGCCGCGACTGTTCTTCTGGTGCGAAGCTCTCTCTTTTTCCCCTGTAATGACATTGGTTGTTATCCAAAGTAAAATGCTTAAGGGCAAATGTATTTGTTAATGTACTGCCGACGAGTGATTTTGAATCACTTTGACTTGATGGTCTCTTACTTCACGTATGTCTAAGTATAAAACGAGCTATGGAGGCAACAACACTCTTAATAAAAAAGGTCGTAAAAAGGTAGTAACGGCCGTATTTACTAACTCCTTACGAACCTTACTACCCCGCAGTTTTGTGCGTAGGCTGTGCCACTAACAACTGCGTGGTGTGGGCCTCTCTCTACGGCATGCCCAGGAATGAGGTACACTGCGGTTACGTGAAAGAACTCTTTACTCACATCCTCCAACACGCTGTCGCCCGTCCGGGCATACACACACACACCAGCCAAGAACACTCTGTCCCTCCCGAGTCCCGAGTCCCCGCGCGCGGTTCTTCAGCCCCACCGACCGCTCCTCCCCATCGCTGCTTCTGCTCCGTGTCCGCCAGCGCCATCCCTTGGGTGCCGACGTCTCCACGTCTTGCGGCCCGGTGGCCGCACGGAAGGCGAGGAGGGCAAGGGAAGGGAGCTCGCAGCGAGGGGCTCCGGGCAACACCCTCTAGGCTAGAAGGTGTGCCAAGGCGCTCCCCACAGTGGTTAGTAAATTAACTGAGTGTAGGAAGCAGTATGCACTAGATTAAGGTCGTGCTTATGACTCATGGCCAGTTAGTAAACGCATGTAGCTCAGAAGAGTGCTATCGCTGGGACTTTACTAGTGAGGGTAGTGGTGCTTACTGCCTGCTTCGGTTAGTAATTCTGACAAGCGCTACATTTACTACCTCCAGTTACTGAGCACCTAGTGTATACTGGGACAAGTAACTTGTTAGTATTCCATTAGTGAATGCCCCGACTTTTTTTTAAAGAGTGAATAACACACTTATGTTCGGCTACTGCTGCGGCGACTTTAATTCTAATCTAACTTTGACTATGCGTAATGAGGCAGTAGACGCAAATCGTTTCTTATGTCGCTACCGTCGTGAAGGTCTCCGTCACAGACACGTCAATCCGAGGAGCAGGAACAGGCAATGGCGCGGCGAGTTCACTGCTTTTAGTTTCGGACTAACAGTGGCAAGATTTCGAGGGGAGACGCGGTAGCGACGACCAATTCGTGCCGAAGACGCCGAAAGCCCTCCGTCAGAAGGTCGTCGCGCACGGACGCACGGGCAGGGCGTCAGCCCGCGCCCATGCATGACCGGCAGCCCAGACTACAAAACACCGGCAAAACACTCAGCCAAGCGGCCCAAGGAAACCATCGGAGGGCAAGTGGTCACGAAGTATCCACCCAAAACACCACTAAGCGTTGGCTCAGGGGCCGAGGCGTCGAGCTTCCATTGGGAAAGTGGCCAGGCGGTAAACAAACACGCCAGTTTGCCGAGATTTCGGCGCCAGGTAGTGGTGTAAATTACCTACATCCCCCCACTGCGACGCACCTCCTAGCCCAGGTGTAGCGATGGTGACTAGCGATGGTCTATGCCATTACCTGAGGTAATGGCGTAGACAAAAGCCACCGTTTCCCTTTGCTGTTAGCTGCCGGGAGACCAGCTCTTTCATGAAAGAGCCGAACCAACACCACCTGGCCGGGCCCCATCCTCACTCTTAGGCAAAAGGGAGAAAAATAGGGACCGTAAGGCCCACTCACGAGGTCAGTGGCCAGGCGCTCCGGCCTTGCGTGTGAAAGGGTAGATCCCCGCCGCACTGTCCGGAGGCGCAGCACTGCCAACATTACGCTGTTGCCGTCGTCAATTCGCTGCGGCACGTTCGGGAGACGGCTTGTCTGGATGGAGAGAATTCCGCTGGAATAATCCCCTTTACGAAGGCAGACGGCCCCGCCAAGTTCCGAGGATTGTGTGCGCAGCGGACAACGAACGGCAGCGGCGGCTTTTCCGCGAGATCCCTTTGTACCGCGCCAGCGAGGGAACGGCTGCTCTTCGGTAGCCGTCGCATTTCGCCGTGACCCTTCGGAGTCGGTATGTGTACTCGCCGGCGCGTGCTTGCTCGTGTGCGCACAGGCTTTTGACCTGTAGGTGGTGGCGCAGATGGCTGAGTGACAGCTGTCTATGTGAATTTGGGCACTCCCCTACGCTGTCTATGTGAATTTGGGCACTCCCCTACGCGTGAACAGAAGCTGGAGGGGCGTTCCCGAGAGAGAGAGAGTATTACCGAGGTGTTATAAGGCCGAACTTGGCCGTTAAAGAGCGTTCTTGTCTGAGCTCTCAGCTAGGCAGTTCCCGGCGAGGCAAGAGTCTCGACCGTTGAAACTAGGTTGAGATTTGTGATCCCCTAATGGAGCAGTAGACTTGAGGATCGCGTCGGTAGTTAACGGTGTCGCTGTTTACCGGGCAACTAGACGGGTCCTGCGGCGGGAACAGAGTTCCGGCCGTAGTATAGTCGCTCGAGAGGTTTGCGTACGCTCCGAGTATAGGAGAGTTAGACGGAGTTTGACGCTCTCTATAGTGACTTGTACGCACTTCGATCTAGCGCCTGACTGAAGTTTGAAGTTTTACTTTTTATTACTCATGTACCCAGGCATCCTAATGTAAATAGTTATAAAGTCTTCGCTTCTCTTCATCAAATCCAAACGCCTCGAGTTAGCCAAGCCGACCACCATCTCTTCAAGAACTTCAGCACCATCGTCCTACGAGCCTCCTGCCAAATCAACCGGAGCCCAGGCGATGGGGTTCCTGATCGGCACCAGACTTCGGGGAAACGAACATCACAATCTTAACTGGGACCGAATACGGCAGTTATTCTTCGCGGGCAACCGTTCATCTTCAAGTGGATGGAATAACTGTGGCAGAGTGCGAGCCGTGTGCACAAATGCGGACTAAATGTTCGTCCCCGCCGATCTATAAAGAGAAACGGGAAGCCAAAACAATATTTAGTTTCGCGCATATGTCTGTGAAGGTTTAGATTTCCGATACACAAGTCATTGCAGTCAGTGGGTCTTTTACATGGTGCATTACATTTCAACACCCTTTTGGGAAAAAAGGGTGTTGAAATAATAAACACCCTTTTTGAGGGGTGTTGAGATGACGAGGAATATTTGTTTGGTATTTAATAAACTTCTATGGCTTATTGAACATAACCACCTCGCGATTAAAAAGTTTTTGCAAATCCGCATGCTTATTTGTATATGCTCACACTAAAATGCATAATTCTGAAATTAGCGCTAACGTATCTTATTTTTGCGACAAGCCCACCGACTCTATCGCAGGACTTGCCTCTCCTGTATGTATAAGCAAGAGCAGATGTATTTTTAAGTAATTGTGTATTCGCTGTTCCCAGGCATCTTGTTGGTTTTCTTGCTCAACTCATTTAATGGTCAAGTGTGACTTGTGCGTGTTGAATGTGTCTCTATGCCATGCTGCTCTCTCGGCCCATCCACACCGTCACGCGTAGCTCCGCTGCCCACACCCTTATTTTAGGGTGTTGAGCAACCTTACACCCCTTTTAGGGTGTTCACACGAACACCCTTTTTTAATCCTTACACCCTTTTCGGCCAAAAAGGGTGTAAGAAAGTTTAGTGTGTACTTCATCATCGTTATCAAAAGACTACCACGAGGAACGCCGGCATGCACCGAAAAAATGTGGAAGCTGCGACGCGTCAGTTGCATGCACCGCGATACGCATTTCCTTGACATCATTAATTCGTTTCAGCTCCAGGTTTGTTACCCTATTCGTTTGTTTGTTTTTCAGCGCGAGAGCTAGCTCAGTTAATGGCGGAAAACGCGTCTTTTATGCGAAGTCAACATGAGTGAGAGACTGCCGTGCCAGCAACAAAGAGGAGGCGCGTCAAATTTCTTGCTCGCAGTCATGCTCTTGGCGCTGCGCTGCGCTGCGCCACCTATTTCGTCCGTCTCTTCTCGCTGCTTAATGCGCAGGTGTAGCGGCGCTTCTGTACGCATGGTGGAAACAGGAGCGCCAGTTGTCGTGCGAAACCCGGGTTTAGTATGAAAATGTAGCGTCGTTTGACTCGTTTCACGTCGTTTGACTTCCAGCCCCGTTTCATTTAACTAACCAGAATTTCGTTTAACTAATTTATGTGTTGTAAGCGTCGTTTAACTTCTCATAATAGTCTAGCCACGAGGAGTGTGAGCTAATAAAGCTGCATATCTGAACACTGAACAAATTGATTGTTCTGTGAATGTCTTCGCTAAATCACATATGCACAATGAACTTTAACCCACCTACCACGTTGCTAAATCAAGAATAAGGAAGCCGCATCAAGGGAAAGTAAAATATATTTCGACAGCGCAGTAAAAACGAGACAACATAGAAATACCGCACGAGACGAGCTCGGGTTCCATCAGCCGGAATTATTTACTTACACGCAGAAAGGGAAAGCAACAGCGCAGTAGCGACGGAAAAATGACCACTGCGGGGAGAAATGAGTGGCGGCAATGATCGGCGCCCCCCCCCCTTCAGATAGCGCCCGTATACAGCTGTGCGGTGCTCTCGGAGATGGACGCATTGCAACTATACCCGTCCGGCCGATGCGACATTTTCAGCAGGAAAGACGTCACCATGTACACAACACCTGTTTTGCACCCAACCAACTGTCTGGCGTGCCTCTTGGCGTAATGATACTTGTTTTTCCGGCTGTTCATTGCTGGTCACATTCGTGCAAATTTCCACGGGTGGTGCCCACGTCGGAAAACACGACGTGGGCACCACGCTGTGCACGTTGTGCACATAAGGTGCAACCATGGGCCGATTCGGACCCCGAATTTGACGTCGTGACCCTAACTTAACGTCCCGCAAGAATCTCTCTACCACGGCCGCCTTGACCTCCCGAAGGAAAGGTGCATCTTTTGGACGAACTACTTGGTACTTAACGCCTTCGGCTACTTGGTGCTGGCAGGACTTTTCGCAGGCACCGCGGAGACAGCTAGCGCCACTAGACCTTTTCACTATCTTCGATTGCGCACAACGACAACACCAAATTGCCTTTTTGGATCACCGCCTGTACTCCCAACACACGTGTTTATCTCTACAAGTAAAACAGACTTCGAGAAACTGCAAGGCGCCATCATCCGTTAATTCATGAGTGAACTTCAGGTCATCGAACACTACAGAAAAGCGTCCGTGACGGTTTCGTTTTTATGTTTTAACCCCCTTCGCGCAATCATCAGGTAGTCATCCTCACGCCTAAAAATATTAGCTACATTAGCAGTGTGAATACGCGTCGTTTCAATACGCCTGCACACTTTGCTAAAAAACAAACTACTTAAAGCCGGTCCAATGCACGCTCCAATGTATACTCATTGCTTTTGAGTAGAAACGTCGTTGTTAAAAGAAACACAGGTGGATGAAAGATAAAGAACGACAAAAAAAATTAAACCTAGTTCCAACCCCTGCACAGCATGCTGAAACAGATGTGCTCTGGTTCTCGTCTTGTGTCGGCTCGAACGTCAACGACAGAAAACGAGAACGGCGAGAACGGCAGCGCCATCGCCACGCCAATTCTACTGTTCGCGCACTGCAGGAATCGTCAGCTAGACGTCAGCAAGGGGAAGCTCCCTCCCCTAGCGGGAGGCAGAGGAACTCGCCCCTGCGAGACCACTGCGACCTCTATGCCCTCTATCGGTGGGTCTGGGACCCGGTTTCTGCGGGGCCGCCGACGGGTCTGGGAACCTGCTCCTATTCCTCCATACCCACTCAGGGCGATTGGCGCATTAAGATGACAGCTGCCGTCACAATCCCACGGCTCATTCACCAGTTTCCACTGCCACAATGCTTTTGCATTAAAAGGGCGTAATTTTCTTGCGTTGTTCTTTCCTTTTGATTTTTTTTGCGCTGCTTGCTAGTGTGTGTATGTTTCTTCGTAGCGAAACAGCTGCACCGCTTATGAGCCATTCAAAATTCCTAAATTTAAGTGCGTTTGAAATGGCTTCAAATTTTGGAGGCTTTACGCGTCGAAGCTGCACCTGGGCTGTGAGGCGCCGTAGTGGAGGGCTGCGGATTTATTTAGGCCTTCTGAAGTGTTTAGCCAGATATATACTAGAAAAAAAAGCGCGCCAATCCACCCTGTGGAGGTGGTTGGAAAGCGAAGCTGTAAAAGACACCTACAGCGATTACCCGTGCGACGTGGCTCTACAAAAAGTGGAACCAGAGACAAGTGAAATCCACTTAACCCCACCCTTTATTATTTCAAAAAGATATTCTTTCCTAAGGTCAAATCAATGCATGATCCATGAATGGTGGCTGCTTGAGTTGTATTAGCAAAGAACGTGAGTGGAAACTACCTTTTTGTAAAATGAAGGGAAGCTCAAACCCGGTGCTACACGATCTCACTTCCCCTCCATCTTTGTAGCCGCCGACGATGGCGACGAGATCAGCGGCAGAGACGGAGAAAAAGTGAGATGCCATAAGTTGGTGCGAGCTTTAATTTTTGCCAACTCCTAGCGCCTGCGCAAGGCGCGCACACGGCCGCTACACGCGCCGTGGGCGGAGCGCACAGCGGCGCTAGAGGTCACGTGACGCTATTACGTGGCATTCAACGAGAACGCGAGGGATAAACCCACAAATGTGCTCGGTGAGCGTACCGTCTGTCTCCCCCGTCCCTGCGTGGGTTCGTAGCTCAATCGGTAAAGCAACGGGCTCTCGCTTCGTTTCTCTATTCGTTGCGGGTTCGGTTCCTGGCAGTGCCAGTGACTTATTTTATTTGTTCGCGGGAATTTTCTGTTGACACCAACGCTCGCGACAGAACCCTTGGTGAAGTAGAGGTAAAAAACTTCGCTTTAAAAATAGATAGAAGCGGGTAAGGCTTTCTTTTAAGAATGCGTGAACGTTTCTTTTCTTTTTTTTTCCAAGTAAGCGACTGCATCTGCGATAGCAAATGTTTGCTAGCATTGGCTTGTATTGTCGAGCGCCAATACGCACCCGGGCGCGTACAGGCGGTCTGGGACAAGCGCACACAATAAAGGCACAGGACACTACAACTCCACCTTTCTTCGAATGACGCAAGAGACATTTTAGCCCGTTTCTTTTTTATTTTTTTTCACGCACGCGGGAGCCCTGCTCTCTGTTACATCATATGCAGGGCCTGCAGCAACATGGCTCAACCTCGCGCCGTTAAACGGTAACTTTCGTGCATGTGAGCAAAGATTAGATGCAGGAAGAGGGGAAAAGGAGGACATAGGTATAGCGCCCATTTTACCTCGTTCTTGCTTCATTCAGCTGTTCGTGCAGGCAACGCTAACAACTTGATAAGAAGAAAGCTTCGGCGCTGGTCACCATCGCCTTCTACTCCCTACGCGCTCGTTGCCGACTCGTCCACTTCGTTTAAATAAAGATACTGTATATGCAGCGGCGGAGAAGGAAAAACACTACCTCATGACGCAAAACACCGAGGATGGAGTGAGCTACCCTGTCCGCGGATCGAAAAATGGCTTGCGAGAAATGCGCACACCCGGACGTGAACGTCAATGCAACATTGCAGGTCGTTTACGATGGCGCCGTGGTGATAATGGTAATGAGTTGCGGCTATGGCGACAATAGTTCTTCTCTATTGGTGATTTCAGACTGCTCTTTTTTTTTCGCCCATAGAATTTCTGTTGCGAAAGCAGTCCTGGGGCGCCCACGAACCGCTCAGGGCTGTTCAGGATTGTCAAATCGAGGAGAACTAATATGTTGTGGCGATGACGAACGTGTTCGCGGTTTCGAATCTTGGCCACACTGCATGCGCATTTATATGAGAGTGGCATGTGAGGACACCAATTTAAGCGCGGTTATGCAAAGCGATATACAACCTTAATTCGGCCTAGCTTGGGCTTTGTTTTCTGAATTTGCGACGCACGCACGTCAAATTTCCTGCATGTATTATGCTCCAAAGCCAAGATTGTGTCCCGTGAAGTTAATTCGACACCGACGAATAGCGTGCAGCCCCAAGAGCAAATATGGTGCATGGTGCAAGGTTAGGGACAACTTAGGGTGCAAAGCAGCGATACGTCTTCCAACCTAAATTTAACACGTACCAACTGACACAAGCAGCACTTTACTGAATTATAGACCCATTGTGCGCCCGCCGCTATGGCGCTATTGAGTGTAGAGCAGAGATTCTCAAATCTGTGTGTACAACATTGAGTGCACGTTACAGAATGTGTGGTTCTCAAAGTCAATGAGCAGCTGTGATTCGCGACGCACATCACCACCCAGGTGAAGCTTCAGGCCTGTAATGCTCCACTTTGAAATCTCAGCCTACTCACTGAACAACAAACTTGTAACGAACGGAACCGGCAAGTGTATAGAATGGCGCCCGCAATGCCCGAACGGGCTGGCCCACTCAGCGAGGCAAAATGCTATCCAAAATGAGTAAGGGATGTCCACAAGCTTAGCCTAAATAATACACTCCACTGAACTCACATGTATATCCCTAATTGCACGTTTTGCTGTACTCGACGACTTCGGATAGCGGACTCGTGTTATGAGGATATGCGATAACGCCATTCACTCGTAGCTCGCTTCTCTTCTCTATTAGTCCACCACACTCGGCACGTAGCACGCACCTTGTCAGAGCTCCTTTCCAAACATCGCCTACGAGCAACTTTATGTGCCTCACGAGTCTAAAAATCCCGCGTTGTACACATCGAACGGCTTGAAGAACCCACGTGCCGCGCGCCGTTGCGTGAATAAAACATGGCCGCGTACCAGCTTGCTGCGCTGCAAACGACGCCGAATGAAGATAGTGTGCTAGCCTGTCCCTTCCGCGTACCGCCAAATTTTCCCTCCAGATCCCATCCTTCAGTGTTACTCTTCCACCTTTCCCATTTGCCTTCCTTCTCCCGTCACCTCACCCTTCTAAGCTCTGCATTTTCCTCCTCTCTCCTCGTCCCTTCAATCCTCCCGTCCTACACTTACCCTCCCCAGCCCCTCCTCTTTCAAAGCCCCTCACCCTCGCGCTTCATTCTTCGTTTCATCCTTCTCGCATGCTCCCGTCTCCTTAGCCCTCTTTCACATCTACATTGTCCCTCCCCCAATCTCTCCTTTATTATGCGCTCCTCTCTCTCTCCTCAAACTTCCTTCCCCTCATGTCCTCCTCATCTCTTTTCAATCACTCTGTGCTCCACTACTCCCCCTCATCCTTTCCTATTCTTTCGTCCTCCCGGACTCCCCTTCCCCATCTCTTACTCCTCCCATTTCCCTCGCCACCCCTATTCTCTCTCCTCCACTTCTCCTCCTCCTCTTGTGTTCTCTCTACCCATTCCTACTCCCCCACCTCGACCACATCATCCTCTCCACGACACCGCCTCGTCCCGCTGGCGATGATGATGATGATGATGATTGCTAGGGGTATTCCCTTTGTGCAGGGTGATGACATGTCATCTTACAAGAAAAGCTATACACCTATGCTTTATACTCTTCGTTTAATGCAAGCGCTGCTCTTAGAGCAGGCACAAAATACTTATTAGGCACAAAATACTTTTTTTTTTGTTACAGGTGGTAGCTGTTTTAGGCAATATTCCCTTCTCTGCTTTTCGTCCACCCACATTTTAATCTCCCTTTCGTCGCCTCGACAGCCCTGAATTTAACTCCCTCTGTGCTACCCTTAAAGGAGCCATGAAGAGAAAATACAAGTTGGTTTCATTCGAAAGATTTCATGTTTTATAGTGCCCCCAGCGCTTGTCCGGATACAAACGGTGCTTTATTCACTGAGAAATTAAACAATTTAGGTTAAAATTTTGAGTTTCCTGCTCAATCGTGCGTTTTCGTGGTCCCAAGTGACATCAAGGGAACCGACCGCTCTGCAGCCTAGAGTACCTTCATTCACGCATCCGCTGTACAGGGTAGAGACACGTAACGCTGGCGCCGCCATGTTCAGTTGCTCGCTCGCCGCCGAAGCAAGTCATTGTGTCAAAACCGCGCTAAAATTATCGCCGCAACGCGGTTTACTGAAGAAGTTTGAATCATATTGTCGGTTTCGCGTTCCTAGGTCTCGTGGGAAACGAAAAGAATAACGCGTTGAGCCCCTTGGCCCAATTGCGGCGGCACGGGACCGTTCAAAGGTTGTCTCCACCCTGTACAGCGGTGTTGGTTTGTTCCCGCGTTTCTTTACGTTCTGTAACCTAGATGGCGCCACCATACCGTGGCAAGCGTTTGGTTTGTTTTTGCCCGCATTTAAACCTGGCTTGTTTTTGTTCTGGGAGAAAATATTCGTTCCCTGAAACAGTGCTCGCTCGACAAATGGGGTCACGTAAGACACCGTTGCTTGCGTCAATCGGCCAGTGTCGTCTGAGACAACCCCAATCCCCGTATGCTGTGCAGCTAAACCAAAGCATGCAGTGCTCAGTACGAACAGCAGAACGCAGCAGTACTTCTATGTTTACATGTGCTTTCGTAACTTCCACTGTTTGTCCCATCATTCTTATTGCTTTGCAAAGAATGTGCCCTAAATTTAAGCGCAAATCGCTCGTTCGTCTAGTTTGTAAGCTCTACCTAATTTGCGTCTGCTTCTGCCAGCCTCCGCCAATCGCAGAGCTTAGCCCATGTGACATCACAGGTTCTGTTGCGGGAAATGAGCTGGTGGGTCGCATGACCATTCCCGTTTTTCCTAATTATGTAGCTTATTTGAGCGAAGTTTACGTTAAAAGTGGTGTCAGTATGATTCTAACGACACAATCTTTTGAATGAACCAAACTTGTGTTTTCTCTTCATGGCTCCTTTAAATCCTAGGGCTTCCGGAAGCCGAATATTTCCGTCATGTAGATTTGGATGGATACACTCGCATTCTAACACTATGTGCCGCATAGTTTCTGTTTCTTTTCCGCAGACCTCGCATGTCCCATCATTTTGTGTATACAGTCGAGTCCACTTATAACGATACCATTTATAACAATATATCAGATATTACGATGAACAGCTATGGCACCGTCAACTTTTGTATTCTTTCTATAGTAAAATAAACCGCTTATTACAATGCTCCAGTGCCACGATATCGGATATAATGATTGAATCCGGTGATATTGTGCACCAAAAGTGCAGCTAATGACGCGGTTGCGCAGCCTACTCAGGTAGTGTCTTCGTAAGAGGCCCAATGCGTGACACCGTCCCTCGGGGACTATGTTTCCGCCAAGGACATTTACCTCAGGTAGGTGAAGCACCTGTAGATGCTCTTGGAAAAGATTTGCGCTAGCTTTACACGCGGCAAACAAAGGTGACCGACTGTGGATTCTTTTCCGCAAATTAGTAATAGTACCACCTTGCTGGCATGCGAATAAAATGTTTGAGCTCTGTTCCATCTTTTTATTTCGCAACCCGCTTATAACAATTATCGGTTATAACGATGGGATTTCCTTAGCACTTGGATGTTGTTTGAGCTCTGTTCCAACTTTTTATTTCGCAACCCGCTTATAACAATTATCGGTTATAACGATGGGATTTCCTTGGCACTTGGATGTTGTTATAAGTGGACTAGACTTACTTCCCTACAAAGCTCTTAGTTCGCAAGCAACCTGCTTCAGCCTCAAAAAGCGAAGCACTGCCCTTGGAGATATCGTAGACATTTTCCTTTCTAATGTCCGATTTCTCAGCCCTGTACCTCTCTAACGACGTCTTAGCTTCCATTTTTTCTCTCCATTTATTCGTTTCTATCTGCCTTGCCTCTTTTTCGGTTGCCTCGGATCTCTTGGATTCTCCACTGTTCTTTATTAATTTCATCGTTAGCCTTCTAGTCTTCTTTAGCCATGCGTGTCCATGCTTTTCATGTATAGGTTTCTGAACACTTTAGTTGTCCACCTACATTGATTCCTTGCTCTCAACCTCTTTTCAAAACATATTTTACTCTGCGCTTCTCGAACTGCGGACGCCCAGCCCATATCTCCCTGCACTGCTTAGTTAGTTGTTTTTCCATGCACTTTTAAGGCCAAACGGCTTACCGTTCTCTGGTTAACTTCAAGCCCTGCTAGAGCGTCTGATTTTAAGCAGAGTACTTACTGCATTCGCAAATGTGAAACCCGGAGCCATTACTCCTTTCCCCATTCCACTCACTACTTCATATTTGTTATACCCCGTAGAGCTCTATGCTCCATTACAGCTGCGTTTCGCTTTCCCTTACCCTTAAGGTGCTTCTCGTGAGTTCTAATAAGTAGTTGTCCCCTTCATTTATCCACACTCCCAAATATTTATATTCCGTGACTCTGGGTAATTCGCCATGCTGCATTGACACTGTGTCAGTGCTAGTGTGATTGAAAACCATTGTTCCCAATTTTTCTGCGCTAAAATTTAACCGGGGTTGTGGCTACCTGACCACTAATATTTATGAGCCATTGCATATCGCTCTGATTATCAGCTAAAAGAACAGTGTCGTCTGCGTATAACATTCCCGGAATACGCTGTTGTACCACTTCCCCTTGCAACATACGCGTTAGGTTAAACCTCAATTGACTTTTTTCTAGCTTATTTTCCAACCCTGCCATGTAAAGCATAAATAGTATTGGGCTCAACGGGCATCCCTGTTTCAGCCCTCGATGGGTGTTGACCAGCTGTGCGCATTTCTGCTCTTCCAATGGAAGGTGCACTCTATTATCTTTATAGATTGCTGTAAGGAACTGTATTAGCTCGTCATGTAATGCCTGAAGTTTCAGCATTCTCCACGGCAGTTCTCTGTTTACGTTGTCATATGCCCCTTTAATGCACAAGAACGTAATCCATGAAGGTATATTCTTAGCTTTCGCAATTTCAATACATTGTGTTATCACGAACAAATTTTCACCCAAGCGCCTGTCTTGCCCAATCCATTCTGCAGTTCCCCAAGGATTTCATTTTCTTACATCGATGCTTGAATTTCTGATTTTATCGCCTGCAATACGAATCTATCCAGCACTGACGTTACTGTGAGTGGTCGGTATTTATCAATACTGGCTTTGTTGCCTCTGTCTTTATATATTAAATTCATCCTACTTTCTAGCCAATCCTCCGGAATTTTGTTTGGTTTGTATCACCTTATCTATTGCCCTCATACACTATGCCTTACTTTTAGGTCCAAGCAGGTTTATCAGCTGCATTGGTATTCCATCCGGGCCCACTGCTGTTTTGGGGGAAATGCTGTGCTTTTTTCCAATCAAGGTTGTTCAAACTTATTTCCCTTTCCGCAGTCGTCTGTGCGTTGATGTTGTCGGTGCAGGCTTCCCTGCCTCTATTCCCCTAAACTTTTCACTAATCACTCGATGAATTTTATCACCAATCCCTCTATGCCCTTATTTTAACTTCCTCTCCCTCCTCTTTCCTTCTCCACTCTTCCTTCTCCCCTTTCCTCTCGGTATCAACTTACACACTATCTCCTCTGAGTCCCCTCACTCTCGCCACTTTCCTTTCTCTTCTCCGCACCTCCCCCTTATATTTTTCCCTCCAATCGTATCTCTCCCCGGAGTCTCCGCCATCTCACCATTCCCTTCCGTCTCCTCCTCATCCCGCCTACCACCCATTACACCAGCCACACTCTGCGTCCTCCACTCTCTCCTGTATTTCCCTCGCTCGTTATAGCCTACTTCCTTCCAGCACTTTCACCCGTTACACTCCTCTTCCCCGCACCAATCACACACCAATTTCCGCCGTGAGCACTAGTGAGAGTTCCTGATGGAGGCGAAAAGCGAAAAGGCCCACGTGTTCGAGATTTCAGCGGACTTTAAAGATGCCCACGTGGTCAAAATTAATCTGGAGCTCTCCACTACGACGCGCCTCATCGTCTGCGTTGCGTTGGCGCGTTAAACCTCATAATCATCAATCAATTCACTATAGTCATCAAATTCACAAAGAACATTTCTAGCTGAGTTGAGTGACACACTGCAGACAGACAGACCGACAGACAAAATTTTTCAAGTTTAGGCAGCCCAAAAAAGGCTATCGCAGCAAAAAAAAAAAAAAAAAAAAAAAAGCCTGCTTTAGCACGCTTCTACACCTGTTGGCTTCTGTTTCTTCTCGTGCCTTTCCTCGTTTCCATTGCCTACCAGACCACACACCATTCGGAACTCCGTAATGAGAAGCTACAAATCTATATTACGGTAGCTTAATGAAATCAGCATATGACACGCGCTGCAGCAGTACTTAGGGAAAACGAGCGCTAAAAACCAGGAAAGAAAAAGCAAAGAACGACGACAGACGGCGAGAGAACTGCGTGAAGCGTATTTTATCCAGGAAAACAGCGCAGGCCGTACAAGTGAAGCATCACTATCACTGTTCTCGAATGAGTACCGGATCCTTGACCACATGCGAGAAAAAGATCTGATTGTTTTCTTCAGCAGTGACTATTTTGTTTTTATCGTATTTTTTTGTATCTCTTATTTTTTGTGTGTGTTCGTGTGTTTGTAGACAAGCAACTTATGCCCCTGTCTTTCCGCGGAATAAATGAGTTGTTAGTAGCGCATCTGTCTCGTCGTTCTTCGTTTTTTTCTGTCCTGGATTTTAGCGCTCGTTTTCCCTAAGCAATGCGCCAACTAGTCCAACAGCATATTTTACTGCAGCAGTAGAGAAATCTTCCGTAAGTATTGCTGGGAGAAGTGATAATAGTTTCGCATTTAAAGCACGTGAACATGCATGAGTCATTTTTCTAGATGTTTTGAATTCTACGCCCATACGGGATCTAATTCTGGAACCAAGACCCGGGACCGTCTTAGTAAGCTTAAACCTCTGCACGCCAATCATGTAAAAGGCAACGCAGCATTACGACAGCTTCCACTCGCCAAAGCTCGATGTACAGCCTCGCAGTGCAAAATGAGAATGTGCACCATGGTAAACGGAATTACCAATGCGTAATGTTTATCAGCGGGATTTGTGAAATTAAATGCTCATATTGAAGCTATTATAAAATTGCACACCGGCTACAAGCGCGATGCAGTAGTTATTCCATTATAGTTTAACACTGAAGAATCACGAGCAATCTTGGTAGGATTTAGGAAACAGCTTAGCAGTAGTGTAACAGAAATTGCGCTTGTGTTGCTGGTCTCTATGTTGTCCTCCAGATTCCTCTAAGTGTGTGGGCACGTGGGAATTGTTAACTAATCACGAGAGTGGACGCTGAAAATAACTGCTGCATCACGACGTGGACTGGAAACTGCTCTGGGTATTCGACGAATTCTTCACTCCATAAAAAAGACTGCAGTGCACGCGTACACTTTCCGCACTAGAGGGTCGGGGGGAAAGAACTGTTATGCGTGTGTTACCAAAACTTACCTGAGTGCCTGAATTTGACAAACCGTGACAGAGCAACGTATGCTGTTTTTAATGGCTCGTTCAGTACAATTAGTCGCATCTGGTAATGAAAACACGACCGTTAGCAAGACATAGCTCCCTGTGTAACCTATTCAGTGCATATTGCATATGGAACTCACAAACTCATTAAAAATTGGCCGCGTATCTGCTCCTTTCGTTGCAAATGTCGAAGAAAGACGATAGTCTTTCGTCGACACATTTGCCAAGTAAATGCCTCCCTTCGCTTTTCCGCTCACCTCTCATGCTGTTCCTCTCCCGTCGCACTCCTCCCAAGGTACACACGCTGGAAGTTTGCTCAAGTCAATTTAAATTTACCGCGTTCCACTGCTCCAGGCCGGATGCCTCGATGCCAGCACTGCCGCACGTCGGAGACGCGCGTGAATCGAGGCGCCCTACTTCAACGTTTACAGAACCACGTTGCCCACGTATGTTCCAAGCGGAACGTGGAACCTATCTAGTAGAACCTTTCGTAACTGTTGCCGTTTGATCGCGGGCGATAGCAGGCGATGGAGTGAACTTCTTTTTTTTTTTCTGAAGTGGATGTAGTAGTATTTTATTTGCTATAGCAAAAACCAAGCATCCATGAATTTTTCATAAAGGAACACTGCAAATATCACTTATGTATTGATTTTCTGTCCCACATTTGCGTAATGTTTTGTTCTTGTTCAACAATGTCGACAAGTATGAACATTGCCACCGGACTTGGACGTTTTGATTTGGCTGTGGGTATATAAACCTATTGTGCAACTTCTGTTTCACTTTGGCCGGGTGGCTGAATCGAGTTACAGGTAGACAGACAGACAGGCATACAGGCAGCCAGACCAAAATATTTGCGTTTAAGTTGCCCAAAAAAGACTGTCGTCTTTAAAAATGAAGCGTTCTTTGATCAAACGGAACGAAAAATCACCTGCGATCAATTTGCGTGAGCGAATAAATCGCTTTATGATGTAACTTTTTACAGCACAAGGAACCACTTTAGGAATATTTCCACGATCGCGATGTAATTGTAAGCAAGTTGGAGCTTACTTTCTGCAAAAGTGATGGTAAAACGTGTGGCGCGACATGGACTATCGTGAAGTACTGTCCCACAATTTTCTATTATCGTAATGTCGTCTATTTTAAAGGGACCCTGCAACACTCTTTGAGCAGTGCAAGTAAACCTGCGCGACGTTTAGATTACACTGCCAGGAATACCTGAGCGAAATATTACACGTACACGTGAAGCGGTGAGCGCGCAAATCGCTGTGAAAGACGCGGAAAAAATCAACCGCGCTTCCTTCAATTTTCCTCAATATGCACCCCTGCCATGGCCTAAACGACGTCACTGAGGCCATGGCTGCCTATTGGCTGTCGCTGGTGAGCTTCGCGGCTTATTTCTCGCATTTCCTGTGACGATCCGCCGTTGTCGGCGCCATGTACCAACCTCTTCTATTCCTGAGGCTGTACGCACAGTTTTGACGTTTCTTTTGTGTTTTGAGTGCGCGTGGAGTTTGAGCGAAGAACTTAATACTACCCTTTCACTCAGATCACATGACAACCTACGTTTATTGCTTCAAGAACGCCCTACCAGCCTGAGCGCGCGCTTGCGAGCAGGCAGCCGTGCCTGCTTTCTTGTGGCACCAAACCTGGAATAGACCCCTCCACGTTTCGGAGAAAAGGGGAAAACTCCCCGGCCTGTCGGACAAGACGCCGCTAGCCGCCCCCCTCTCCGGGAGAGAGAGCGCAGCTTTCGTCGCTTTCAGCTTTCATAATTCTTGCGGGAGGAGATTGCTGGGACAATAGACTTCACCTTAAAATATATTCCGAGTAGTCGATGATAAGTGTTGCAGGGACTGTTTCTAGCGTACATACAGGTAACGCAATCGAAATAAATCTGTCATGGACGTACCTCCATTAGAAGTGCATCTGTTATAAACAAAATATATTCCATATATGCCTTATAGTCACGGCTACTCCTTTGGTCAAGTTTGTCCATCGAAGTCGCGTTACTCGTAGGAAGGTTGAGAAAGCAGCACGCCCCTTGAAACTACATTAACGAGTACCCCATCACAGCAAGCCGGCCTAGTTGGAAACGATTCATGATTGGACTTGCGCAAAACAAACGGGGACGAGGACGAGGGGGGGGGGGGGGGACGAGGACGAGGGGGGGGGGGGTGCGCTCGTCCTTGTCGTTCCTTCCTCGTCCCCGTTTGTTTTGCGCAAGTCCAATCATGAGTACCCCATGTTACGCATGCCATTTTGAGCGAGGAATAGCGAAAATTAGCGATGAACTTTGCCGGGGACAAGTGGGGTACTTTGGCCTACTTCGGGAGTTGTGAAGTAACAGGGGGAGTTGGTAAGTGGGACATGTGGCTTCAGGGTTTTGTCGGGGAATTACTACAAGGCGACCTTATTGAACCCAAAAGTCCAGCCTAACACACTGAGCACAAAGCAAAAATCCTACTTCACCAACAAGCCTAAACGAAAGCTTCCTAACAAAGCAGCTTGCCTAGCGCGTCCGCCTCCGTTCGCGGTGCTGTAGGGGCAGTCCCTCAAGTAATCGACGCAGCTGACAGGTTTGTTAGAAAAATCTGGACGATCATAGCTACCCGTTCATGATAAAAACGTACATTCGAAGGCTGTCTCAAAGAATCTTTCTGGCACTTGTAAGTCGAACGCACAAAATGAAGTGGTAATCTGGTTGTTCTTGGATTTTGAAGGCACCATGAAGACACCTTATTGTATCGTTTGCTTATATATAAAAAAAACAAACAAAAAAAAAAGCAACTTTACCATCCTAAACAAAGTTGAGAGAACCGCGAAAGCTTTCTCACATCAAAACTGCGTCAAAAGTCCGTCAAAACGTTCGCTGAAAGTGCGCCCAATCGATCGTCAAACGTTCAAAGACCCAAATAGCAAACGAAGAACGAACACACGCTACGATTTTTCGCGCACTAAGTAAACACATCTACGAACGACCTAAATGTATATGCACGCGTGGTTTATGATATAGAGGTATACATACTATTGTTCTCCTTCTTCATGATCGAGGCGTGTATTGCTTATCTAGAACCGTTCCTTTTTCGCGATTTTCAAGTATAACCGTTTTGACACAATAGAATCCCGGTTTCACGCACGCGCTGTGTGCCCAGAGATCTTCTTTGAGCTTTTCGGTCGACCAACCGGTCTACGGGGAAATGCATTACAGGACGCCATCGGTCCCATTTAGAAAGCTTTCGCTTTAAAAACAAGTGGCTTTTGATAACTTGCGCAACCGATTCCGGCCACGCCAGACGTTGTTTCCACCAAACTAAAAAACCGCAAGCATAGAGAGATTTTCAAATTTCCTACTGCAAACGTCAGCTGTGTCGTCATTGGGCACGTACAAAAACGGAGAAATGGGTGTGCTAATTCCATGCTAGCATCCAGTGAAATCAAACGAAGAGGCACCACTACAATCACAAAATCATATCTATTGGCGGTGGCTTAATTGCCGTCGGCAGATAGCTTGTAATAGGGAGACGGCAAAAGAGTGACTGGTGAGTCGTCAGGTCCGTATTTTTTATCTGTTGTTCTCCCTACCCAGCTTAACTGTCTGAAGCCGGCATTATAAGAGACTTGATCGTTATTCTGACGTGGCAATCTCTGTAAAGAACCAAGCAAGTATTTTATCTCCATGGTTCCTTAAGACGCACGTTTCACATGTCTTTGAAAAGCAAAAGTAATATATCATGAAATTTTGCTTCGCATAAAACGGTAGCGCAAAGTGGCTTGCAGCAGGTGCGTGAAACAGGTGTGTAAATATGAAAAATCTTTCCAAATTACTACCGCTGGTGGCCCGCGGCTCATATCTGATCACAAACTGCTGGTGTAGCCTTATGGCCGTATTCTGAGTCAGTCCTCCATTCCATGTGTTTCCTGAATTCGGCTGAGTGGAAGATACCGCTATGATTTTATATGCGAAAGTCGCCTTCAAGGATTTCCTCGACTGGAGAAGGAAATTAGGATATCAGGGTTAGAGACCTTTAGGGCAAAGTATATAACCTACCCTCGCAATTTTGCGCTTGGCTTATACCGCCATGAAAATTTGCTGGTATCTCGAGTTTTCTTTCTCAAAAGGTATTTGTTTTGAATAAAGACGGAGAGAGAGGGTGGGGTGGGGTGGGGTGGGGGGGGGGGGGGGGGCGTTCTTGGGCTATGAGGTGCGGCTTATTGGAGGGCTGTGGGCCATTTATTACCTCATGGTGATGTCTAACGCCTGCCTGAAGCTCAAGCAGACGAGCGAGTTTGTTTTTCGTCTTCATTAGATGAACAGCCGCCGCGTTTTACTTCCGTTGTGATGCGCATCCCCCCATCACCGTTTTTCGCCTGTCCGCTGGCCTGTGGTAATTGAAACTTACTAGGTTTGCCAAAGGGACGATCACGTCGGCAAAGCCAATGAAGATCGCCCGCTCTCACCTGTTCAAAGGCGCCTTTTTGAATGCGCACTTCTGCCTTTAAAGTCCCTGTACACTTGCAACCCCATCTGGCGAGCATTGGCAGTCAACAAGTTTTGTGAAGGGCGCAAGCATCTCGGCAGGTGGAGACACCCTCCAAGCTAAGATGAGACCAGCCATATGGTCCCCAGCCAACTCGATGGGAGGAGGGTCAGCCAGGCATGCAGCCAGGTCAGCAAAGCAGTGCGTGGCACTCATTGCGCGTTTCGCGTCAGCGTGTTGTGACCGGTCATCCGACTCTACATGGCGAAACATGAACTGTAACCATGGGGCTTTAAGTACATCCGTCGAGACGGGCACGGTGGATGACCAGGCATAGTAAGGCAGCGACAGGGATGAGTTGAACTCGCGTTGGGCAAGATTTGGCTTCATCGTGTTGTACTGCAACACGTTTCCGGAGAATGAATTTCAAGACCACGCATAGAAAGAAATTCGCTGTCAGTGAGGCAACGTTGCGATAGTTAGCCAACAAATCATTATGCCAAAGTTTCAGTGCTCAATTAAGCTAATAGTGATATATTAATGATTTCACACTCAACTGCCTTGTGTATACTCCAATGCTTGGAGTAGCCAGCTCCTTTTTGGGTTGGAGCTAAACTCTCCAATAAATCATTACAGTCGACTCGCGATAATTCGAACTCGAAGGGACCCCACGATTTTGTTTGTATTATCAGAAGTTCTCATATTTATGACTCTTCGCAAGGTGACAGCACGCATTATGATGAGCAATTGATTTTAATCGCATTTTTAAAACCCTAACTGCGGGCAAGGTGACAGCACATAGTATGATTAGGCATTGATTTTAATCATATTTTTAAAACCCTAACTGCACAAAATAAACAGAAAGCTGAGGCGTAAGGTCCACAAGCCGAATGCCGTGCGCGGTAACCGCCGTGTCGTTTTTCATTTTCTTTCTTTTTTTTTTTTTTTTTTGCTGAATCGCGCCCCGCGTATTTGTTTTTGCGGCAGTGCCCCGTGTGGTCTTGATCGCTTCGACAAGTGTGGGCAGTCAATCATGTTTAGACGTTTTTTGAGGCCTGTTCGTTGTTTTGGTTTGTAATTCGCATCGTGAAAACGGTAAATAAGGCTAGAAAGTTGAGAAACGTCACGGTCAACCTCACTTGGGCTTCGTTTCAAACGTTCGTTTACTAGCAACGCCCTTTTCCTTGAAGGCTTGAGGCGCTTGCATTTTTCGACTGTTATGATTATATAAGCACGCAAATTTTCAAATAGTTGCGGGACAGCAGTAGATATTTTCCAATATGGACACGCGAAAAGTACGAATTAACCGAATGACGGAGTTTGAATTAATGAAAGGATAGTGGGCAAACCAAATATTTGAATTTTGTTTGAATTAACCGAAATTACGAATTATCAGAGTTTGAATTATCACGAGTCTAGTATCTCTCTCTCTCTCTCTCTCTCTCTCTCTCTCTCTCTCTCTCTCTCTCTCTCTCTCTCTCTCTCTCTCTCTCTCTCTCTCTCTCTCTCAACCAATGGTGTTTTCCCTGGTTGCTTTAAAACACAATGAACTCATTTTCCTCCACGAATGAACTCCCTGAACAAAACAATTGCGATATTGGGCCTTTCGTGAAGTTTCGATACCGCCACCTCGTTAATTAAGCGATTTCAGATGTACCCGCGTAAAGATCTGACGAAACGCCGTGTTATTTGACATTTAGCTTACAAAAATCACTACGAAGCTATTTGATATAGCGCACAAAATATAAGCGAATACTTGATGCGTATCTTAAAAATAAAGATCAGTTGACGCCAGCAAAATAAATGCATTTTTAGTTGAAATTAGCGTTAATATTACAAGATGATCCTGTAACGTTGATGTAAAGGTGTGTGTTGAACTGAATTTTTCGTGTTCATTCGTTTCTTTTCGCCGCTTTTAGTAACATATATGTGACAGTGCCGTGGTAGCATGGATAGTGATTACACAATAAGTGGCTACAGTTAGTCCGATGTCGAAGTAGTAAGCTTAGCGTCGAGATCATTATAGAAGACTCGTTGACGAACTTAGCCATGATGGAATTAACACTTTCGCATTCTTACCCAATGAAAAAATACTCAGGAATTCTCTGAAACTTTTTTTAGCTTTTGATTTTGTATTTTCTTGCCCCCTCCTTCATCGAGCCCCCTGTATTCCCTATTTCGTTTACCGTCCCTTGGTAGCCATTCTGTTGACAGGGGGTCCACCTGTGGTCCGTCATCTGCGTTACGTGACCTGCCCAACCCCACTTCTTTCGTTTAACTTGCACTACGATGTTTTCCGACCGAGTTTTTCCCCCAATTCACGACGCCATTTTCTTGTTCCTAAGTGTTACCCCTAGCATTTTCGTTTCTATGGCTGGTTAGGGGAACTTAGCTTTCAAGGGACTCAGTGGGACACCAAGTTTCTGCCCCATATCTCATTCCCAGAGGTGCACAGTAGGTTTATATCTGTCCCCTTATGTAGCTTACACTAGAGCCCCTAAATAAGCCCAGCCGTACTGATATTGCACTTATTTTCTTTCTCGGTATCTGGATGCATGTATGTATGCAAGTACATATGTATGCATGTATGTATGTATACATGAATTCATGCATACATGCATACATACACGCATACGTATATACATACATGCATACATACACGCATACGTATATACATACACGCATACATACATACGTACATACATACAAATATGCATGCATACATACATGCATACATACATACATACATACATACATACCTACATACATACATACATACATACATGCTCTCCAACCTGGTGCTTTCGGCGCTAATAAGGTACTTTTCACTTTCAAGTAGTTAACCCGAGTACTACTGGTGGGTTCAGAGTGTTGTAGTTCCACAAGGGGCAGGATCCTTAGGGCCTACCGCTCAGCCGAAGCTTTTCTCGCACCATTTTGACCAGATCGATATTCGTCAACTTCCGTAGGGCACAAACCTTATAGTCGCTTCCACAGCCGCGGTGAACGTTCACTAGCTCTGAACCTGCCGGTGGCAGGACTGTCGCCAAACTGTCTCGCCCCAAAAACAGGCCTTGCACCCCCAAAAGGGTGTTCACATATAAATTCCAGAGAAAGTGGAGACGAGCAAGCCCTTTTGATAACCTAATTGGTATGGCATCGGACGCGAATTAAAAAAGTCGCGCGTTCGGTTCCCCATGGAACCCGCTGCAGTGGCTCGGTGGCTAACGCGTTGTGCTGCTGATCCCGAGGACGCGGGTTCGATTCCCGGCCGTGGCGGCCGCTTTTCTGACGGAGGCGAAAAGCGAAAACGCCCGTGTGTTCGAGATTTGAGGATGATGATGTTTGAAGGTTAATGGCGCAAGGCCAGCTTGGGCAAAGCGCGCCAAGAAAGTGGTTTGAGTGTTCGAGATTTCGGCGCATGTTAAAGATCCCCAGGTTGTCAAAACTAATCCGGAGCCCTCCACTACGGCGCGCATCATCGCCTGCGCAGCGTCGGCGCGTTAAACCTTATAATCAATCAATAGAATAATTCCCCATGGAAGCACGTTTTTTCCACTTTTTTCCTGATCAAAAATATTCGTACATCAACTAAAAAATATAATACTCAAATGCACGCAGACATAAATGCATACATACATACATGCATACATGCATGCATACATACATACACGCATACATACATGTACGCATACATACACGTATACACGCATGCACATACATACATACATGCATACATACCTGCATGCGTGCAGGCATTCACACAGATACATACACGCATACATGCATGCGTGCATACATACACGCATACATGCATGCGTGCATACATACACGCATACATACATACGTGCATACATACATACGTACATACATACATGCATGCATGCATACATGCATACATACACGCATACATACATACATACATGCACACATACATGCATTCATACATACATACATGGATGCCTGCATGCATAATTACCCTTATCTCGTCATTCGAGGAGCAATTGGATTCTAGCCGCATACCAATCGCAATTTTCTTAGACATAAAAGCTGCCTACGACTCTGTCACACACACAGCCATTCTAACTGCTCTTGCAGTACATGGCTTTGGAGGAAGACTCTACGCCTGGATAGAGGATTACCTTGCTGGACGTCAGCTTTTCATGCGCACTTCGGATGGTGACACATCACGTTTCCCCGTCGAAAAAGACGTTCCACAAGGAGCCGTTTTAAGTCCACTGCTATTTAACTTGACCCTCATAGAGCTGAAACGGTGCCTACCGCGCGGAGTTAACATCACAATCTACGCAGACGACATTTGTATGTGGCACGCAGCACGCTCCCGACGCACCA
Source organism: Haemaphysalis longicornis (assembly GCF_048455015.1). Classification (NCBI taxonomy): domain Eukaryota; kingdom Metazoa; phylum Arthropoda; class Arachnida; order Ixodida; family Ixodidae; genus Haemaphysalis; species Haemaphysalis longicornis. The sequence goes on along the minus strand of NW_027526203.1, from coordinate 307,522,580 downwards.
CTCAGCAACGTCTCCAGAAGGCCCTCTTCTCCATTTCAACCTACCTTGCGGCTCGTGGACTTCACCTATCGCAGGAGAAAAGCAATGGCGTTTACAAGGAAGCGCATGGATCGGTACCCAATTCTGCTGAGTGGACGAGCTCTCCCGTACGCCCTGACCCACAAGTATCTTGGCGTAATCATCGACCGTAATCTCTCCTGGTCGCCTGAGATAAAAAGACTGTGTGCCCGCATCTCTGCGACGTCTCAGGTTCTGAGATACCTTGCCGGTTCCCGGTGGGGCAGCAACTGCGGGTCGATGCTACAGCTTCACAAAGCTTACGTCGATGGCTTCATACGCTATAGCCTTCCCTTACTACACAATGCAGCGCCTACTAACAAAATGAAGCTAGAAGCGGCGCGACGGAACAGCCTGCGCATCTGTCTTGGACTACCCAGAGGTTCCTCGGGTGCCGGGACCGTCGCTGAAGCTCGTTGCTTGCCTCTGGACGCACTCATGTTACAGGAGTCACTCCGTGTCCATTACCGGCATTTACTTCAACCTACACCCCACTGTCTAAGCAGGATCACTGCGGCCCAGAGTTCTGGGTTTGGAGATGCTATTAGAGCTTTGTCCCTTCCCAAAACAACGCAACCACAGCGAGCAATGCCATCTCAGTTTCCGCCCTGGACATTAGCGTCTACTCGTATAGGTTTAGGCATCCCAGGGATAACATCTAAGAAGATAACGCCTCAGGCTGAACTGCCCCAAGTGGCGTTGGACTACATGCACAGGTTGCATTCCGCCAGGGTTCATCTTTTCACTGATGGGTCTTCGTTGCCGCAAAGTTCCTCCTCTGGACTATTCGTCCCGTCGACCGGTAAACTCTTCTCCTACCGTTTAGACAGACCAACGTCCTCGACATCAGCTGAACTACACTCCCTTAAAGAGGCAATCCGCTACATCCTACATTCAAGAGCCCAACGAATGGACCATATTCACTGACTCCAAACCTGCCCTTCAGTGCCTCCTTAAGAGGCACTTCACATATGAACTTGCCGTTCAAGATATTCTCTATTCTACACCACCTTGCAGTAGGCGCTGGGCACAATATTGTGTTTCAGTGGGTTCCTGGTCACTGTGGGATAACAGGAAACCAAAAAGCTGATGACGCTGCCTCTGCAGGCCACACCTGCCGAAATATACGAAGAACATTTTTTACCAAACACGACGCTTCCTCCATGACCACACGCCACGCCCTTTCAGAGAGAAACAGAATGTGGTCAGTTCCTACCCACCACCACAAGTTTCTCTACTCCCTTGACCCTAAGCTGTCGTCAAGACTTCCTCACCAGCTCCCCCGTCGTCTGGAGACAGTATTTCATCGGCTCCGTCTTAATGCAGCTTACACCAACAGCTACCGTTTCCGCATTGGACTATCTACCGCCTCCAGGTGCAACAACTGTGCATCGGAAGACACAATTGAGCATCTTTTACTCTACTGTCCTTCCTACAAGGACTCTAGATCAACTTTGCTACAGAACATTGCACGCGTAGGTTATGCGCAAGGACCAGTGTCCTTAAAAACCATTTTAGGGCCCTGGCCGTCTTCTTCTCAGCAACGCCTTGCCCTAAAATTTCTGTTTTCGTACCTCAGCGACACTGGCTTAATTCAAAGGCTTTAAATCTCTTCACTCTGAGACTTTCGCTCTTGCCCTTTTACCTAATTCCGTTGGTCCCTCTCTCAGCTTGCATCTCTTTTCTGCCCTCCTCTCTCTTGGGCCTTTCTTCCTTTTCCCCCTCCCCTAACAGAGTAGCATGAAGGCGATTTTGTACGCCGGCTAAACACTCTGTTCTCTAATAAAGAGCTTCTCTCTTTCTCTCTCTCTGCATGCATACTAACACGCATACATACATGCACGCATACATACATGATACATACATACATACGTACATACATACATGTCTGTATACATACTAACATGCAAGCACACATACACGCATACGTGAATACATACACGCATACATACATACATGTCCGCATACATGCATGCATACATACATACAAACATACACACATATACGCATACATACATACACGCATATATACATAAAACATACATACATGCATACATACACACGTACACGCATACATACATACATACACGGATACATACATGCATACATATATGCATACATACATACATACACACATACATACATACACGCATACGTACATACATGCGTGCATACATACACGCATACATACATGCATACATACATATATACATACACGCATACGTACACATACATACATGCACACATACATGCATAAATACATACATACATACCTACATACATGTGTACATGCATGCCTGCATACTATCGGGCACTTCTTGTTAAACTGACCGCCATAACCATGGACTTGTAGAAATCTGGCGCTAGGTTCAGCTAAACCTGTGTAAGGTCGCCTTCGGTGTCTTATCTCAAAAAGGAAGTTGCTTTCATTGAAGAGCGCATGACATAAAACAGAAAAATAAAACCTTTAGCTGCGAGTACAACAGAGCGTTTGTCTTTCTTCTTCGGTCTTCATTTTATGCGCAGTTTTTCCGCAAGTGCTGCATCCCCCTTGAAAGTAACCACATAAAATCGACATAAATATAGCCCTTGATGGTTCTTGTGTAATTTCCCTCATTTATATGTTCATTTTTCCTTTCTGAGCCGGTGTTGCAGAAATGACCGAGTATTGAGTGATTCTTCACTTGGTTAAACGCCGTTTCTGCAGGCAGAAATTACAGCAAATACTGGGGACAGTTGATGCCTGGGAACAGTTGATGACTGGGAAATAAGCTGATGCACTGCTTCATTTGGGAACATCGAAATGGCAACACATCTCTCTGAATTTGAGATTTGAGTTTGTAATGCACTGAGCCTGTATGAACATTCGTCAGGCATAACCTGAATTATTTTCGTCCGGATGTATGGTGACACATTTTTCCTCACTCCAATAATACCCGTGTCAAACGTGCCTATTTAAGTGCACTTACGCCGAGTGCACTCGGGCTTCCCAAGTGACACTTCGGCTGCGCGCTGCTAAACGACGAAATAAAGTACCCTTGGCCGCGATGTCAGTGACGATAGCCGGCGTAAATATTACGCAAAATTACTTGAAATTCCCTCTTTATCACGTGAGAAACATTGCAAAAATTTTGTTATGTTTGCATTGTTCAAAATCGCAATCCGTGCCTCGCACAAGTCCACAAAAAAAAAAAAAAAGGAGTCGGGACGGCGACTGAACACCAGCGCTGATACCTTTACTGTTATTCACTGCTCAGTGAATAACAGCAGCATTATCGTTTGGGGGAAATTATCTGAAAGCGTGGAATATAACAGAGAAGGCTGAAGCGCGAATACAATCACAGGGTCACACGAAACCACCTGCGGGAACCGCTGCCATGAAGAAAAACCCCACCAGGCGGCGCTGGCACGGTGTTGAGAGAGAGGTTATTTTCTTGTTTTTCGTCGCTGCTTCTCTTTTTGTAAAAGTAAATAAGCAATATATCTATAATTAACTTTTAACGTTACCTATTATAATCTAAACGCTCTCAGTTCTAGGTTATTTTTCCCGATTTTCGGACTTCTGCGCACGAGATTACTCACTCTGCGAGCTGGCCTCGGTAAAGTGTGTTTGGGGAACACACTAACTTAAAATGAGTTCCTTGTAAAGTGTCATTCGCGTTTGCCGTTTAGCTGCTCCCGAATGACATTTTATCCGAGTGCACTCTGTGGAAGTGCACTTAAATAGGCACACTTGACAGGGGTATAATAATCTCTCTCATGGATTGACAGTGCGTTAACAGCGACTTAAAGAGTGCCTGAGCGGTATAATAATCTGTGATGCTTGTTTCCAGGAAGGTATCGCTTTCGTTTAGTGTGCATAATTTTGTAGATTAAAAAGGCTTTTAAGGTTATATCGGCGTTCTCAATCTTGATTCACGATTGGTTGTTTTCTTGCTGGATTACTTCGTTTCTTGTTGTCGTGCTTGTTCTGCCACTTGATTCCGTGCTCGCTTACCTGCTCTCTTCGTTACTACTTGATTGGAGTCAAACTAACCTGAGGTCCGTTTTCGTGGGATGTGGCCTCGATGGTGAGTCCGTACTGATGCAGCGTTGCGCAAATCGACAACAAGAAATCCCTTCCATTTGTTTCATCTTGTGCGACCCGCGAGCAAGCGTTCAGGCTCATCCATTTTCCGCCCCAGAAATCCCGGGGCGATTTTTCTCGTTTAATGATTTTTATGGTCAGCGCATTTATAGTAGGTCGCTCTTCAGGTTCTCTACGACAGCGTGATTGTTTTGTTAGGTTAACAAATGTATTCACAAAAGCTGTTTGGCATTTCTATTCCACGTGCGGCAATGAGAGGTATCGTTCCACCACTGAAGGATATCAGGGTACACCGACGTTTCACGAAAGCTGGTGCTATGAAGCTTCGCGCAGAGTTTGCAAAAGGTGTAATACTCCCAGGGCTTCACGTCATACTTACCCTTCCACTGAAAGTAGCTTTTATACAATTCGAAGTCTTCTGAAACTACCTTCAGATAGTCAGCAAGATCCTTTGGCGTCTTGAATTTAAGGGCATCAATGTAAGAGCCGGGCGGCGCGAGGGCTTGGTAATCAGCCCCACCAAACGTCACCGGTATAATGTCAAAAAGGAGCGTAAAGTATAGCTTTTCCGTGACGTAGTCTTTGCACACAGTGTTCTCGAACGACAACAAAAAAAAGTATTCACTCGCGAATTGTCGGTGGCACGAGTTGCGCACACTGCGGGAGCACGAGTAGTTGCCACACTTTCCGTAGACGTCGACGTGTATGTGCCGCTGCAGCTCCTCGACAAAGTCTTCGCGCTTGCCGAACGTATCACAGTGGCTTACTGGCCATACCGCCATAGTCTTTTTGTGCATCCACCTCTCTTTTAGGCGGTCAAAGGAATAAGACGCCGGTCTCTTCCTCGCTGTCACAGCGGCGTATGCGTCCAAGACGTCAGAGTCGCGCCTGTATGTCATGGTCCAGTTGATGGCGGTCTTCATGGGGACCAAGGGTGACATTTCACAGCTGGTGGGTGGCTCCAGGGACCAGAGAACCCACTTCTGGCCCGGTGCTCTGCGAGCGGGAAGGTCGGAGGCGTTCAGGTCGCAAGCGTAGAAGACGACGGCGTCACTTATGGCCAGTGTCCGTCGGTCGTTCGCTATGTAGCAGCGATCGGCACAGCCCCAGAACGGCGCCCAGTAGCGGAGTTCCGCGGTGCCGCCCTTGCTCAGACCTGAAAACCACTCGCCGAATATGGTCGTCCAGAACAAAATCCGTGGTTTGTCAGGCCGTCCGAAGATATCCTTGCGCCCAAAGAACGGCATCCATCTACGGTTCCTGTCAAAACAGACGAAACAAATCATCCCGTATGCAAACGCCGTGACCGAAACTTTGGTCAGCAAGTCTGCGAGGCATGAGTTATAAGATAAAAATTTCAAGCAATGTTTTGCATTGATGACGTTAACTAGCATAAACCCTGCGCTTTGCGTGATTTCGTGGGGAATATAGGTGCACAGATCAGTTCGCATGCAGGTTTGTTTTCGGCCGCCTCCTTGCTCGGCGCCTGTTGCGAAACAAAAACGGCACGACAAACAAGGTGCCTGCCAACAACAAACCGTTGTCACTGAATGATCTGCTCCTGACCCAGTGCCGAACGTCTCTTCCGGATCATACATGCTTTCCGGCTGCAAAAGGTGAAAACACGTACAGTCTTTGTCAAAATTTTCTATGCCAAGCCGGAAGCGTGCAGGCCGCGAAAAATTCAATGTACAAGCAGAGTCCTTCAATGCCTTTCTGGTCATGAAACTTCGCCGTCACGCTATGGGAGAGCTTCGTTCGCTGCCGCGCCGCGCCGCTGGTGTTGATAGGAGGGCAGCCGGGGGCGTGGTCAGAGCGCGTTTGGCAGGGAACGGACCACGGAGTAAGCTAAAACAGACGCTCGCCGCCTTCTCAGCACAGCGCTCTCGCTTTACGTGTCGTGGGCCGCTCAAATGGACTTATCATTCTGTGAGTGGCGAAAAAATTGGTGCGAACGGGCATGCTGCTACTGGGTTCCTGCCTGCCGGTCTGGCTACAGAGCAGCGGCGGCCGCCCGATGCCCTCCGATCTGCGGTTGCGCCCCTCGCGGTATCCTTTGTCCCCGTACGAAACTTGGCCGGGAGTTTCATGACCAGAGAAGCATTGAAGGACTCTGGCACAAGCTTACGTCCCGAGCAAGGCTGAAACATTAACACCTTTCTTTCTTACTGTCATAAAATATTTTTGTCACATTTAAGGGTAAACCTTATTTTTTGAATTCTTTGTGGTCGAGAAGACTTAGGATTGGCCTAGAAAATTTTGACAAAGGGTGGACGTGCCTAAACAAGGCGCACGTGGTAGGTAACGAATAATATCACATGGAATTTCTACAGACCTTCTGAACAGTGCAATTTCTTTTTTACTTTTGTTCAAAAGCACTTCATTTCTGATAGTGGCAGATTTTTCTCACCTTCGATCTATCAGCTATTTCGTCCACCGGCTATGATGGTGTCGTGATTATTTGTCCTTTTAACATAGCTTATGTCGACTGATCGCAAGATGAGCGTTGTAACAGCACGATAACAATCCAGCCGGAAGTAACCCAGCAGGCCCATGAAGCACTCAGCCTCCAAACATTCGATGTATCACTTTGGGAAAGATTTCTACTAACAATTTTGCCAGTTATAATTTCAAGAGTCGGGATCCCCTAAGCATTGCAGGCAAGGTGCACCTATACATAGTACCCGCCGCAGTGGCTCAGTGGCTAAAACATTGTGCTGCTGAGCACGAGGACGCGGCTTCGTTTCCTGGCCGCGGCGGCCGCTTTTCTGATGGAGGCGGAAAGCAAAAACGCCCGTGTGAGCGAGATTTCGGCGCACGATAAAGATCCCCAAGTGGCCAAAATTAATCCGGAGCCCTCGTCTACGGCGCGCCTCATCGCCAGAGTTGCGTCGGCGCGTTAAACCCTGTAATCAATCAATCAACCATGCTAATAGTACTGATGAGCGCTAATCTCTAGCACCCGAAATAATGAAACAGTGATCGCACGCCGTGCCTCCGACATCACCGCAGCAAACGCTCAAAACCACAAACTCCGGTAAAAGCAGCAAAGCACCAGACAGGCCACTCTACTGTAGTATGTAGCATTATACTAGAGAAAAGCGTATTTTGGTTGACTGAAAACATTTGCGACGAGGGCTTGAAGTAAACTCCGCTCCGAACTCAAAGACTTCGCGTAAAACTCTTATTGACGAATACTTACAGAGATAATCCACCAGAGACACTCACGAACTCAGGGGCACGGAAATAGGAAAAAATGTAGTCGTGGGTTATTGGAAGGTAATGGTAGGCCAGCAGAGGAAAAAAAGCCAGTCCGATGAGCAGCACAATACCCACTTGATGTCTTGGGGCCACCCTCATGGGGGCTCTTCGGTGCGGTCCTGCGAAAAGGTGGTTGAAACATGTATCGACAGTACAGGCTGAAGGCGTTCGCAGTTAAATAAATGAGATATTCTCGATGATCTATTTTATGCGATAAATTAAGACCACCTGAAGATCTTTTACGTGCTCCGAAATCTCGACACAAGGGCATTATCGCTTTTTGCCTCAATCAGAAAGGCGGCCGCCGCGCCCGGGTTCGAGGTGCGTTCTTGGGCCCAGCAGTACAACGCATTATCCACTGCGCCACCTCGGCGGATGACAGCGTAACGGGACGAAAGTTGGCGTCAGAGGTGAGAATCAGCTTGCAGCACTGACGGTGAAGCCAATGTCCATGGATGCTTGCTGTTACGCATGAGATCTGGCTCTCGCCTCGTTTTGGGGTGGCAGTATTGTCACGAACCGAGGTTGAAAACCTAACCGGACTTCGCAGACCGCATTCGGGGATACCGCTGCGACAGCCAGAACCACGAGTCATTACCAAAAGTCTAGTAACCGCGCTAGGGCAGGTACCATAATACAACCAGAAGGGGGTGGTCCGCGGAGAAAAGTATGCGCCGTCAAAGGAGGTTGGCTTGCGAAAAGTGGCACCCCACTTCATTGCTTCCTAAAATTTTTGTTTCTCTATAGTACGCTGCAGACCACAATAAAAGGATGGCCGGAAGCGGAAATTGGTCTAGCGCCGTTTAACCCACGAAAAATCGCAGAGCAAGAAACCCATGGTGCATTCCGTAGGCACTTTTGGCGTCTTAAAGTGGCCTAAAGTGACACCGTGCATGTTTAATTGTGGGAAATGGTATTAACTTTTCGTTTTACTGCAAACGTTATGTGCACGGAGTAGGTCCCAATAAGAAAATTATAGGCACAGCTGGTATCTGAGCGCGAGAAACGAGTTGGAGAGCATTTTTTGCATAACCAAATACGGACGCGATTCAAGGAGGTTGTGCTCACGGTCACCTCCACGGCCGCGAACTACGGCGGTGAGATACTAGAGAGTTTTAGCAGTCCGTCCGTTCCGTTCGTTACGTTGTTACCGGGTTTACCGGGACCGGTCTGCACCTGCGCGCGCGGAAGGGTGAGGAGAAAGGGCGAGGAGGCGCGGACATGGCGAAGGCAGGCCGGCGGAGCTAATCCCCCTACCGTGACGAACGTCGAAGTGCCCAGACGGGTCCCGGTCAACACGCTAGCTACGTACGCGACGGAACGGACGGACTCTCTACTCTCTACTACTTGCGGCAGTGGTCGGCGGTACGTTGCGGCGTGTTGTTTACTGTGGCTGCACTTGATTCACGTTCACGCAAGGTTACAAGAAAAGCTTCCGGCACTTCTCACTACTCCGGACAGTGTAAGCTCCTTGAAAATGTGCGTTGTTAGCTAGCGTCGGGATAAAATATAGTCAATGTATGACCAAAAGTGTGAAGGATGCCGTTCACTTTTACGCTACTTGCTATTATGCCGAGGTACGCTGCAGTGCGGTTCACGCAAGTGAACGAGGCGAAGTGACCGTTTTGGCTGACCTGAGCACAAAGCTAATATTATTTACCGTACATGCTGCGTACGCTCATACGCCGAGAGCACGAGTTTGGATTCCACGTTTTCCAGCCGTGTCTCTGCAGAGTAAGCGCGCTTCGGCTTGGCCACAAAAATGAGCACGTGCAGAGTTAAAATGTACAGGTAACCAGGTGCGAAGTTAAGGAGGCCCGCCGTCATGTAATGGCGATGCGCTGTCTTTCGAATGCTGCTTGTGTGGAATACAGACTTTTGCTGCCGACAGTGCATGTGCGCATCGATCGCTACGAGCCGCTAAGCGCGCCGATGCAGGCGTGTCTTATATAGAGTCGTACATTTAGTGCGCAGAGAGCAGCCTTTTCAGCTAAATAATCAAATACCTTATTAGATTGGCTAAACTGCACAATTCAGCCGTAAAATAACATTTGGATAAATTCACTGCTGTGTACCATCGGTATGGAGTGTCAACAAACGCCGAACCTCACTCTCAATCCCGCCCCACCCAGCGAGCACTGGCAGCCTCGCCTGACCACTCTGCAGGCCCTGGAGACCTGGTGACGGGGGCCCGGAAAGCCAGCCGCATCCAGGGTATCCTGGACTAATATGTGCGCCGGATGCTCGCTGAATAAAGATTTGTCACTCACTCAGTGTCGCTTAAACGGACCAATTCGGGGACGTTGCAGAATTCAGATCGCGGTAGATCTTTTGGCTGTCCTACCCTTACAGTGTATTCGAAACGGCACGATTGGGATTTGTTTGGGTTTGGAGTAAAATGATCGATCGGTCGTGCCTGTACAGGGAACTTCTGGCGAGAAGCCCCGTGCTTATTGCGTCTATGTTGACAATAGAGAGTTTTAGCTAACCGTTTTCGACGGTCCGCTCCGGTATCGGCGGCACGCTCAGCGCAACCGGAGCCAATGCCGTTCGCGGCCGAGCGCGCCACGCATGTGCAATGGCGCTCCCGCTCGCTATCGGAGCGGAGCGGACCGTGAAAGACGGTCAGCTAAAACTCTCTATTTGTGGGCAAACAAGCTGTGCGAGCTGGGCGAACGCTAGGTCAGCTCGGCCGTAAGCATAGAGGAAGGGAATAGGCACATGTAAGCTCGACGCTTTACGCCTCGAGCTTACATGCGGCTTACCTACATTACCTCCATTTTTTCGTCATTGTGGCCGGGTTTCCATGGGTCAAAGGTTCTGTACTAAGTATTAACACCGTGAATGTGGTCCCTATTCTTGGAGTCAAACTAGACAGACCATAAAATGCGACCTTTGCGCAAAAGAGGGAGTTTGCCCAGAACAGCTTTCAAGGTGTTTCAGTTGTTGAAACAACAAATGTACCCACAATCCGGCGAAACTGAGTGGCTTATTATCACCCGCGTACTTATTTTAGCACAGTGGCTTTACCAGCCTTATGTAGCCGTATTGGAGACGCAGTTTTCGTTCACGGCAGAAGACTGCGTACCCATTGTACCTTCGGAGCTTTTCATCCTGCACGTGCCATCTGTATGAGCGAATGTGTTTGTGCAATTCCTTTTCTTGCCCATGTTTTTTACAGCGAGGCTATGTATGGCTAGGGTCCCGTGCATTTTAGTTCTGCGGCCTCAAGAAACGCCTTGTGGCAAGGACAACTTTATTCATGTGCCTGAAGCATGAGGGGTTCGTGTGTGAGTTTGTTTGTTTGTTTGTTTGTTTGTTTGCCTGCCTGCCTGCCTGCCTGCCTGCCTGCAGGCAGCTTGCTTGCTTGCTTGTTTGGGTGCTGTCTTTGCTGCCGAAGGGGACGACCGCCGGTGCAGAAACTTTGCTCTGGCGGCCGAGCACGCGACCGAGAACCGGAAAGGCGCGCCGCTGTCCATTTTGAATTTCACTTCTCTTCTCTCGTCGTAATGAGGAGGCAGCGTATAGTCCGGACTCCCGGACGCCGGGACGTCGAAATTTACAAGTGTGCGGGACGCGTAAACAGCCTTTGCTTAAAGGTGCCGTTCCCCTATTCTCTACCACCTTAAGGGATACGTCTATCCGCCACGGTTCCAGACCATCTACCGAGACTGAATGACGCACAGGAACGGCAAATCGTAGCATGAATTCCGTTACGAGTTCGAACTTTTGTTCACAATTCTGTGCCACCTCAGCTTCTCTGGTAATCCGTTCACAGAGTATAATGGCTCATGATTTTTCCCCTTTTTTCTCTTTTACGGTCCATTGTACACCGCCCCGTGAACTGAAACAGGTGTCGTACAAACGTTCCTAAAGTTATATAAATGTTAGTGCACTCTCTTTTTGTTGGCTTGTGTTCGCCCCCCTCCCCCGTATTGCTGATAGTAGTAGCAAACGAAGACAACCTTTCATGCTAAGTGCCATCTGCACCTGTTTTCCATACCTGGCTCTTTCGTGCACTCCTTCCTTTTTATTTTTCACTTCATCCTCGTGTACATTGGTGCATAGGCATACGTGCACTTTCACTTACAACTGGGTCTTTTTCGCCGACTGGGTGCGTCATCTCGTCCCACTCACCTGATGTACAGATAAGCCCAATTCTCTACCGCACACCTTGGCAAGCTGTGAGATGCATGCATTTGAATAGTCATTCTTCCGTGTACTTTTTTCCCTCTCCTTTGACGCCGGACGTACAAGTTCCTCCCCCGAGATGACTACCCGGATGTATGGATAAACATCCTTACAATGCACTTTAATCTCCGACAAGCAGTGTACCGCCGGCATTGTATAGTGTACTCTAATGAAGGCGAGTTCATTTGCCGCACCGTAAGTAATAAACTTTGTTGTTATCGTTTTTCACGTTCGCGTATGTCCGATGCATCATCAGGTCTCGGTTTTCGGATTGAAACAGTTTAGCAGTATTGCTATTCACAACATTTTTATTTTTTTAGAACAACGTGTTTTATACCGTTCGGTACCGCTTTTGTAAAACGGAATTTTGTGCAGTTATTGCTGTAACATTAATTTTGGTCCAGTTGTTTGTTCCCGCGTACTATTGCCCTTCACGTAGACACGCAGTTCAATTTCGATAAGTTTACTATGCGAATATCCCTTCCAATTCTAGCCCCCTAATTCTGTAAAATAAATTTTAGTCTACCCTTATATACGCATGAAAAATGTTTTGACAAACCGTAACCCTGAAACATGATACAAATACGCCAAAGATTTGCGGTAAAGTACAGACTTATAGATATTTCGTAGCTCTAATGTTGAAACGGAACCACCTTACTGCCACCTTTTTTTCTGCATTAAATATGGTAAAGTAAGCATGCAATTCTTCACTTTCAAAGGTTGCGGTAACTTACGAGTGCATTACCTTATGCACCTGTAAAAGACTAGAGGAAATTCCTTACTTTATAACTTGTACAGCGGCTGCCCGAAGCCAAATGCCGTCTGAGCCTTAAGAATCGCTGAATGATTTAGCCGACTTGAAACGGAGCTGCTGACAGATGCATTTAAATATCCATTTAATGTACACGCGCGTAATACGCTTGCACTATCTTCGAAAGAAACAAAACGGTGAAGTCTGCGTTCAATTTGTCGGTTTTGCTTAATTAATCTAATAAAAATCTGTGGCTAAATAACGCTTATGTTGGGTTGGAACGGACTACACTTGCTACTTTGGACAGGGGTTCCCTCTTACCTCTCCCAGACCCAGGCGATCCGCGCTCATGGCCGAACCTCACCCGTGGTTGGAACATAGGTCGGATGCTGAATTGTTGCTCTCAGGAAGCCGACGGCGTACATCGAATGCTACATGTCTAACTGGGGGCACATGCCTATTTTCCCGCACCTGCACCACACCCCGCAGCAGCTGCGGCCCGCGCGCGTCGAGTGTCTTTTTTTCCCAGCCTCTGATGACACAGGTGCGTTATGGGACAACGCATCAAGCTGCGCAGGGATCGCGGTGTACTCTGCATCTGAATCCAATTGATGTCGACCGTTTTAAGTTTTTCCGAGCAGCCGGAGCTCGGCGCCCAACGTTGACCCGCATCGCCAGGCCTATCATCCAGCGAGCCGAGGCGGCATGCAGCTGACGCCTAGAGCGGAGGCAAGCCTTGGCGCACAGCTTCCCAAAAAGACGCCCTAGACTAAGGGTGCTTGCAAAAGAATATTTCTTCGTGAGTGATTGATAACGATTTAACAAGCTTGGCTCAATAGCGATGCACATATGGACTATCTTTTCGCGAACGCTAGCATTTTTAGGACGGTCAACTCAATGTTTCGTAACACGCTCGATTACTTCGTCAATAATCGAGCGTGTTCCCAAACATTCTCGTGGGATGACTACTGAAATGTGCGTTTTTCTTTTCGCACCACCCTACCTAAGGAAGTTGGTTGGTGTGAATGATTTTTATAAAATCCTTTCTGATTTAAAGCAGATATCTTTGTGCATTTTTTCTGCGTGAGTGCTCAGCTAAAGGAGCACAAAGCGAATATTGTAAAGGTCGATTCAAGAACATCTGTCTGTGTTAAGAGCCAGTAGCGGGTGCGGGGAGAGTTAGCAGTAAATGAGACGATACTACATCAATATACAGGCTAAAATATTAAACAAGGATGTGACGGTTTGTGTATTGTAGCGTAACCAGAAGGCACTAAACGGCTCAAGACCGCAGAAGGAGAGGATAAAGGCCGTTGACCCTACGCTATCAATCCTAATGAGAGTTTGCTAATTTCTTGATTGATTTTAGGGACTTCGACATGGTAAAAAAGCGCACTAAAACGAGGACACAAGAAAAAGGCGGTGACACGGGACGAGCGCTAAGGGTCAAAAGGGTCATTTTAGGGGTCAAAGCAAGTGTAGTGTATTTCAAAATTCCCTCTAAAAGAATCTCCACAGGTATGAGCACAACAATGCGCCTCAATGACATATCTAGGCGTCTAATGGTGCGAATTTTGGTAATAACGGGTGCGACATCGATTTGACTGCGAAATAGGATTTGTGCTGCGTCGTCACGCTATGCAAAAGGACAGGCTCGCATTACGTAATCACCTCAGCGCTGCCACCAATTTTCAACTCGTCAGCTCGTCCTCGACAGTGGTGTACATAGCCGCCTTGGCCGCAACGATTGTTCTCTCGGGTGCAATGGGGTGAAGCGCACTAACGGGTGTATACTTACGAGCGCTAGGGAGTCGCGTCTTGCAAAAAACTGCGCGATCGCATTGTTCCGGTTGACGCAAACGATATATAAACGTATTTTTAGAGTGAGCTTCAGCGCCGCTATTTCTACGTTCGGTGTGTGTACGGCGAGCTGATGTTCGCGGAAGAAGCGTGGGCGCCGGACCATCAGCGACGTGTCGCTGGCGAGAGACGATGACGTCACTTGTGCCGCTTGATGAGCAGTGCGCGCGTCTCGGATTTGAGCGATTACAGACGCTGCGTTGCGTTAAGTGGGGAGAGTGCTGCGCAGCGTGGGACTGGCAGTTTCGACTTCGCCGTCGTGCAGCATCTGCTCGCACGAGCGAGCCGGTCTCCGTGGGAGGAACATTGCCGCCAGAAGGAACAGCGAGACGAGCGAGGCCACGGCAGCGACGCGAAGACCACGAGGTTCGCACGCGTGACCTCGAGGCACAACGGCGCTGCCTCCAGCCCACACGCCAGGGTGGTAGTGGGAAAGCGCACGAGTGAAGTAATAAGCTGGCACTAATATTCGCAGCGTCGATGCGTGGCCTTCCTTCAGTATTAGAGTGTACGTGACTAAAGCACTTCTACCCTGACCTGCTTAACAAAAATTTGCCTGACTACAGATTCAGCAGAGCGGCTACAAGTGATATAATTCAGTTGCGGGTGCTTCCACTACAAAGAGTATCGCAGTCGCTTTTCCCATCCGTATGGTCAGCGTTGGAACCCACGGGCTGAATTCGGCTTCAAAATGCGACGCCGGGAAAGCGCGGCCGGCATCGCGGCGCGCACGCACGAAGACACACACATCAGCAAACACATGCACACATATATACGCATACACATGAGCAAGCAGGTAGGCACTGACGTTTCAAATGTACACGTGAGGTCCGCGAAATCTATCGTCGACTGAACGTACACTGTAAGACAATCATGTGGTCCAACTTGACGGCTATGCACTCGATTGGCCAACCCACGCAGCCAACAACAAAATTATGCGGGAATGATCGGACGTAGAGCACACAATTTGGATCAAAAGTTTGGTCTGCGCTCTGGCATTCCGCAGTGCAAGCATATGGCATTCTGCTTCGCGCAGTACTACAGCGTAGATCCCATTGCTGAGTGAAATGGTATGCACGTTGCAGTCATTTGCCGAATTCGCTTTGTTGGCGGCATATTTGATTCCCCTAGTGCGTTGTGGTGAAGCTGGACTACGGGATTGCCTTAGAGTGTATAGATGTAGAGAGCATAGGCTTGTTACTAAGAAGGACTGTCAATTAGGTAAGTTGTTGAGCCACAGCCCAAGCGAAAAGACACGGACGACAGCAAGGAAGCAAACGAAGCGCTGTTGTTCGTCCCTCTGCTGTCGTCCGTGTCTTTTCGCTTGCGCTGTCGTTCAACATGCGCCACCAACTCGCCCAAATTTTCACGCTGCGGGGAAAGTGGGTACTGGTTGATGATATGTGCAAACAGCGAAAAGTTGTTTGCACACCAGAAAGAAAAGTGTGAGGGGGAGCAAATAAGGTGAACAATGTCATTCACCTTGTTCCTTTTTTTACGAGACGTGGCGAGAAGGAGAGGAGCAAACATGCACTCAAGCGCGAATCGTCCGTGCAGTCTTTGGGGTTACTGCAGTGTATAAATACGGCCGACACTGTTTGAATACCTCCATTCTTGGTAAAGGGCGGCCCCCGGCCTAAGCGTCGAAACAGATTTCTTTATGTTTTTCTAAGTGATTTACTTTTAATATTAGTACCAGTTGCCAGAACTTCGTAAATTTCATTTTTACGTGTATCCTAATAAAATAAAATTCAATATACACTCGACTGTCGTTAATAACGAAGTACACGGGGACCGCGGAAATCTTTCAATTAACCGAACTTCTAAGTATAAACAAAAACACTAGGATAGCATTGTTATTAGTCTGCAACACGTCTCCCTTCTTGATTTCATTCAGAATATCGAATTTCGTCGCCAATTCGAGCGTACGAAACGGGTTGCCATGGTAACTGAGACTTATCGCTAAAATCGAAGCCTGAAGCGTCCACAACACATACTGCTCACACGTCGCTCCGCGCTACAAAGAAGGTTGATGACCTTAAACGAGAGAGATGCGTTCGCTGGCGCGAGTCACATCTGCCCTGCCGCTTGATGAACTGCGCTATGCCTCAGCTGAGATAGCGCGGACATAGTACAGAGCACGACGCGGTTTTGGCGGTCGCAAATTTTGAATTTTACGGAGCAATGACGGTCACATCGATGCTTTTTATTCGAAATAACTTTCATTTTACCGATATGTTAGGTTTGAACTTCGAATTATCGAGCAATTTCTTCTACTGAATGGCATATAAAATTCTCGCGCATCACTTCTAATTAAACGAAACATCCAATTAAGCAACTTCGAATTATCAGGAGCTGACTGTATGTATATATATATATATATATATATATATATATATATATATATATATATATATATATATATATATATATAGCAGAGAAGGAAGAGAAGGAATATATATATATATATATATATATATATATATATATATATATATATATATATATGTGTGTGTGTGTGTGTGTGTGTGTGTGTGTGTGTGTGTGTGTGTGTGTGAAGAATTGAGGGCACCTATATACATTGCAGTAGAAGGATGTGTCACTGTATGTTAGTGTCAGTCAAAACAAAATATCGTAAAGTTTCTCACAGTTTTCCGACTATTCGAATATATCTGACCTTGTAATTAAAAATTGGCAGTACATAACAGATAACACACGCCACCACGTTCACCATATCCAGTGTGAACTCAGGGTATACAACGAGCGCCTGTCAAGGCCGAAGTTCCCGAGCAGGAACATAGAGGATAAAAGACTGTTTGGACCACGAGTATTTCAATGCAAGTTTTAGTTTTTACGATGGAGGCGAAGAATGAAAAAGCCCGTGTGCCGAGATTTCGAAGCACTTAATACGGAACCATCCACTACGACGTACCTCAGTCCAGGTGTAACTGAATTCGGTGTGTGGAACCCCCGAATTTCGAATTGTTCAGTTTCCCCATACAACAGCTCACAATTACGCATAAATAGATATTAGGCATCAGCACCACAAATTTTAAGCAATCTTAAGGATGGTGTTAATCTTATCGTGCCAAGCCCTGTAGCTAAAAAAAAAGCAAACAATTGCTTACCCCAGCTTACGGCGTACGCTAAATACAATTTTTGTTGCTCATTGCAGCGGGACAACAATTTAATTGACCACATTAAAAAGACGATCCTACGAAGTTTCCTAGTGCGCGGGATAAATTTCTATCCCGGGGAATGTCGGCATCAAAATAAATTCTAGATTATTTGTTCTCGGTCGAGATATTGGAGCAACTGGAATGGCTACAGGCAAGTGAGGGTAACGCAAAAGAAGTTTTGACTGAAATTGGTTTTATGGGGCTACGAAAGCGAACACGCGTACTGTCAGCACTGATAACTTTAATCATGCTTTGATAACACCTGACTAATTTTCATTCTGTGTTCGGTAGTTGTTAATCGACCGATGATAACTAGAATGTCGAGATAGCAGTAAGGTTTCCTCTTCTGCGCATTGAAATGCGCATTAAAGTGAGATATAGTTGCTTAGGTCATTACATATATGTTAAATAACAGACATTAATATAGAACCCTGGGGCAAACCCTTGCGAAGATGAAGACATGAAGTCGGGGAAGGTGAAGTCGGGGCATTACCAATGCTGACAGTTTTTGGTCGGGTACATTAATATTTACAGGAACACACAATAACAGACCCCCTAAAAGCTAACTAAAAAGGTCTCCGGGTAAAACATTAAGGTTTAGAGAATCAAACGCCTTAGAAACATCAAAGGACACAGCACAAGCAAAGTCACTGTACTCCGTTGCGGAATTTAAAACATTGCTAACCCTATTAATGCTTTTTAAGTGCGTCGCCCACAGATAAAAAACTAAATTAAGGACCAGTCTTACTCAGATGACGACTGACGACTGGTCCTCCAGCCCAAACGTCAGTAAACCACTGTTTTTGTTTTAACACCGTGAGTCAACCATTTACTCATATATATATATATATATATATATATATATATATATATATATATATATATATCAAGGTTGCAGTCGTCATTGCCAGTGCTATTCGGCTTTTTTCGAAATATATAATAGGGCCGAATGACGTGTGCTTGTCACGTTTCTTTGATTCATTGATAAATAAGCGAAAATATAAGTCGAGAAAAAATCCGCCGTTTTCCGGGAGCGGGACTCGAACCCACATCTCCGCATAACCGGTGCGGTGCGTTAACCAATTACGCTATCCCCACAGCAGCTTCTCTCTCGACTTTAAAGCGGGGGTTTATATTTACAAGAGCTCTGAGGCCGGTCAACTAGCGCCGCCCCTCGACTACCGCGGGAGACGTAGAACGTCTTCTTTCCCAGCGGCCGCCACGTAGAACGTGGTCGGAGGTCGGGGTTAGCAATTGGCATATCCGAACTGCTGGAGCCAGTGCCTCGTAATGCATGTAGCAGAACAGAGAGATACGGGACGAGGGACTCGGTAAAGATACATATCAAGGTTGCAGTCGTCATTGCCAGTGCTATTCGGCTTTTTTCGAAATATATAATAGGGCCGAATGACGTGTGCTTGTCACGTTTCTTTGATTCATTGATAAATAAGCGAAAATATAAGTCGAGAAAAAATCCGCCGTTTTCCGGGAGCGGGACTCGAACCCACATCTCCGCATAACCGGTGCGGTGCGTTAACCAATTACGCTATCCCCACAGCGGCTTCTCTCTCGACTTTAAAGCGGGGGTTTATATTTACAAGAGCTCTGAGGCCGGTCAACTAGCGCCGCCCCTCGACTACCGCGGGAGACGTAGAACGTCTTCTTTCCCAGCGGCCGCCACGTAGAACGTGGTCGGAGGTCGGAGGTCTTGTGAATATAAACCCCCGCTTTAAAGTCGAGAGAGAAGCCGCTGTGGGGATAGCGTAATTGGTTAACGCACCGCACCGGTTATGCGGAGATGTGGGTTCGAGTCCCGCTCCCGGAAAACGGCGGATTTTTTCTCGACTTATATTTTCGCTTATTTATCAATGAATCAAAGAAACGTGACAAGCACACGTCATTCGGCCCTATTATATATTTCGAAAAAAGCCGAATAGCACTGGCAATGACGACTGCAACCTTGATATGTATCTTTACCGAGTCCCTCGTCCCGTATCTCTCTGTTCTGCTATATATATATATATATATATATATATATATATATATATTGGTTAAGGAAACAACCTCAGCCCGGTCTTGCCAACGTTTCGAAAAGGGGCTTACCTTCGTCAGGGCCACAACGGTCGTCCTTGGTACGCATTATATATGGGATAGGTTCCCTCCGAAAGAGAGAGAGGGTTGACAAGAGAGAAGTAGGGCGTCGGAGGGAGGTTCATTTGAGAGGCGCTAGTCGTCGAGAAAGAAGCCAGCGGTCACTGGAGGTTTTCCTCAGAGGAGACAGTCGGCGAATGGCGGTCAAGCCATGCGCAGAGGAGGTTCTTGGGAGTTCGGAGAGGGAGGGAGGTGAAAGGGCAGGCGGTGTTGGCTTGTGACGCTGCATTACCTCCAGCGAGACTTTAGGGAGCATCAACATGAGTGCATATGGCGCGGGTGAAGTCCACAACCGTTATCACGAAATGCCCGCACGCTGCAAAAAAAAAAAAAAAAAGAGAGACTTCAAACGATGGTACTCGCAAAAAATTAACACTTCTTATGAGGCAGTGAATGTGAAAGCCTTAGTGTACACTTGCCGAGCATGTACGCTTATAATAATCAATAAATAAATCAATAAATCCTTAATTTATTAACGTCCCCAGGAATGGCCGGAGGGCCTTTGTGCTGGCGCACGAAAAAACAAAAAAACAAAAAGAAAAACAGGCAAGGTACGGTGCCCACACCTCACACGTAATGCAATTTAGGCACAGCATTGCTAACACACATACAAAAAAATTGCACACTGTCGAACACCTGAATATACATGTACCCACAAAAAACATACACAAACGCACACATACACATAAAAATTAAAGCCGTTCCCCTGTCGGAAGTGCAGAGCAGTGATTCGCCTGTACCACCGTTATCCGCTTACTACTACCACCCCATGCAATTGCAATTTCCTGCCTTCGCAGTGCTCGCGCGCCCCCTGCCTGAAACTGCGCCAGCGGGAGTTCTGTTCTCTTTGTGCTTTTTCTCCCCGCACGTGCCGGCGTTGCACAGCCACATTTTGCGGTTACTATCGTAAAAACCAACCCAACTGGCGTCCTTAACTAAAGGAACGGGGCGCTGCCGGTTAGTTACGTCTATTTTTCCTCAAATGTACCATAGTTTTCTTTGCGCTAAACAATGGGAATATGTATGACAAGCGCCAGCGTGTCAAAAATATACGTTGATGAAAACAATGTTTAGTTGTGCGGAAAAGATCGCTTATATATAAGAAATGGAGTATATGCATGCAGAGAACATCAGACATTGAATAAACGGAATTGAAAAAGGATATAAAGGATTGTTTTGTTGTCATATCATACACAAGTCACCGCGAGAGAAAAGGGGATAAAAAAGGTCACTTTAATAATAATAATAATAATAATAATAATAATAATAATAATAATAATAATAATAATAATAATAATAATAATAAGAAGAAGAAGAAGAAGAAGAAGAAGAAGAAGAAGAACAATAATAATAATAATACATTATCGTGCCCAGGAACAGCCGGGGGGGGGGGGGGGCTTTGTTATGGCGCACCACGGAAACAAAATCACAGCGTGAAAGAACCCCAGGACCAGCGCTTGTTCTGTGGTTCTTTAGTTTGTGTCCCGTTTTCAGTGTTGCGCTTTTTGAAGGTTTCGACATTGCAATAAGGCATGCACTATATGAAAGTATATCACTTTTTAGCAAGATGTCCGAAAGTATATAATGTTTGCAAGTGTTGCTGCTTGATTATGTTTTTCTGCTTTTCCCAAAATATGTAGGTATTTCGTGAGAACCGCTCTGACCTTTCTCCCACCAGATGAAGATTTGTGAGCAAATCTCCGACTAAACCCCCCCCCCCCCCCTAGGAAACAATTACCGCAACATAAATACCCGACAAAGTCGAGGGGAGCACAGCCCCGCAGGTTGCGTAGTGGTCATCGCACCAGACGCGTATTCGGGAGGTCGTGGGTTCGGATCTCACCCGGCGGGCGTGTTTTTCTACTTTCTTTCTATATTTCACTACACTATATCTGTATAAAAAAAAATAAAATGACCTACAACATTTCCCCTTCGCTTTCCTTGGCTTTCTTGACTGCGTACCCTTATTTCTGTCTTCATTTAACGAGTACCTCATTTCCTATTCTGATTCGCTACATGCATAGTGAGGGTCTGTGTTCTGGCAGTCTTGGTGCCATAGGTAGCTTAAGAGGGTTCAACGCCGGTCGACCACTCCAGACATGTCGTAGACGCTCGAGTCACGACCCGACGGTTAAAAAGCAGGTCCCCTTCACCCCGAGTAGTCGGAGTGGCGCTGGCTACCACCCCTCAGTGCAGTAAACAATTACCTTAACATAAAATAGCCGAGAAAGTGGAGAGGAGCACAGTCCCGCCGGTAGCGTAGTGGTCATCGCACCAGACACGTATTCTGGAGGTCATGAGTTCGGATCCCACCCGGCGGGCATAGTTTTCTTCACTGTCTTTCTATCTTTCACTTTGGTGAAAGAGAGAAGATAGCCTCCGACGGCGCCGTAGATCGGTGAGATGCGCAGCCTGCGCGGACTCTCTGATGGCCGCCATGTACATAGTGCAAATAGATCGCTCATCTACCATGGTTCGTCTCATTTATGTCCTGCCACCACGTAGCAATATACACTAATACCTCGTTAACGCGAACTCGCATATCTCGAAAAATCGGCTAAGTCGAAACATTGCGCGGTACCGAACCATTTCCGGTACGTCCCATGTATTTGTTGCCCTTTATCTCGAAGTATTGGGCCAACTCCGGATATCTTGAAATCTTCACTGAGGGTAGAACGAAAATTTCGCCGATACGAACCGTTCCACAAGATTCGCGCGATGCTGCCGCGTATAAGTCCCTCGACTTCTTTCTCGTTTAGCCGCGCCTACCACCGCAGCCGACGTTTTCCTCGAATGTGAAGTATGAGCCTAGAGGCATACCAACTTCGTCAAACAACCCTGTGGCACGTCATGTGACGGTCTAAACATGCGCAGAGGTACACTGTAGCAGAAGATAGAGGTATGTCGTGCGGGGGAAAAGCCAATGGAGAGAGCGGGTCCTTTTGTATCGAAAAAAAAATGTATGGAGCACAGCCGTTCCCCGGAGAACTCCTGCTGCAGCCAGCGCCACCTATAAGGCGAAATAAGATTGAGGGCAGCGGCGGGGAAGATTGGTTCATGAAATGCGTCATGTATCTAGAGGACTCCTTACTAGGCCCGAGCGCGACCGCAAAGGAGACCAGCATTACGCAGTTCTTTTCTGCTAAGTAAAATTGCTGTACCACAAAACCCAGCCGGTGAGCGTCTCTTGTATGTTTTTTTTTCTCTTTCATACCTTTGTGAAAGGAAAGATTGGAAGCTGCTGTCGAAGGGCTGGTAAGTAGCAGCGCCTTTTTTGCAAAGAACTCGATATTTCATGGCCATTCGCGCAACCAGAGTCCTTCAAAGCAGAGTCCTCCAATGCTTTTCTGGTCACGAAACTCCGGCTCCCGTTTCATACAGGGACAAAAGTTGCCGCTAGGGTCGCCGCTGTCAGCGCGGGGGCATTTCATGCCCGTGCCACCCACGCGCAAGCATTCTGCCGAAGCTGGTACCCGTTCGAGGCAGTTGTTGATAGCTCATAAAATATTCTGCTATCATTCATATTTAGCTTGACGTACAATGCAGTTGCTGCACTCGCGTGTGAAAAGGTTTTCTTCGCTTACCTTTGCATGATATCAACGCTTTGATGGAGCCAGTCGTGCCGCAGCAGTTATGAATGTACCTGTTGTTGCGACAGTTCTTTCATCTCGTGCAGGGCAGCGTAAAATTGTGCTTTGTTTAAGCGAAGGTTATCTCGTTGGTTTTGCGACTCTGGCGAAGCCTCAGATTTAGAAATTCGCAAATATTATACGCGCAGTGAGCACCCGCGGCGACGCTGATCGCGCGAGTTATATGCAATCCGACCGTCTACGACGCCAGTGTTCGCCGCGGCTGCGGTACCGAAACTAAAGCTCAAGCAGAATCATTCAGTTGATGATAGCGCATAGAATATTCTGCTATTACTCATATTTAACCTGACGTACAATGTGGCTGCTGCACTCGCGTGTGAAAGTTTTCTTCGCTTACCTTTGCACGATATCAACGCTTCGATGGAGCCAGTCGTGCCGCAGCAGTTATGAATTTACGTGTTGTTGCAGCAGTTCTTTCATCTCGTGCAAGGCAGCGTAAAATTGTGCTTTGTTTAAGCGAAGGTTATCTAGTTGGGCTTGCGACTCTGGCGAAGCCTCAGATTTAGAAATTCGCAAATATGATACGCGCAGTGAGCCCCCGCGGCGACGCCGATCGCGCTATGCAAACCGACCGTCTACGCCGCCGATAATCGCCGCGGCTGCGCTACCGAAGCTAAAGCTACAAATTTTGTATGTTTAGTTTGTTACAGTTGACCTCATTCCTGTGCGCTCATTACATATAGCTTCAGCAAAGCTTCAAAGTGCGAGCGATGAAGCTTTCGTCGCATTAATACATGCCCATCTCTAGGATTCTAACCAAGTTTAAGTTCGAGTTCGCAGCTACCTTGTGTTCGTTTTCACGGAACTTCAACAGGGTAATAAAACTTGCTGTTGGGCTAGTTGGTTCATTCAAAAGAGTAACGTTACATAGGCACAGAACGAGGAAAAGTGCGTCTCGCGCAATATTGTGCAGCCACTCAAGGTCATTCGGGAAGCTCCAATTTCCGAATGAGTTGCTTTCCCAGAAATGTCCCACCCACCGAGCCAAATCCAACTACCATTTCGATGTTGCATGCTTCAGTTTAACAGGGCGTTTTGCTATGATCGACTATACTCGCAAGGCATAGCTATGAAGATACTTGACCGGGTATGCTTGACCTACTGAAATAAAGCAGTGTTTCAAAGTCTCTAAAAAAAAGCACACCTGTTTATGAGCATGATGCTGCTGCTCCACCACTGATTTATGCAGCTGACTACTTCACATTGGTCAAAATACACTACATGTTGTCAAGCTAACGAGTCAATAATGCCACGAAGGGAATATTTCAATACATAGCGTAATGTCCTCAATGATGATGGAGTGTTCCTAAAACAATACGGTTTATAGCAGAAAACATTTTCACACAATAAGCTATAAAAGCATAAACAACAGACAGCGCAGCGATGTCACGTACACTCAAGGGCAACTTAAAGTTCTGAAAGGAAGGAGCGAACTTGTGTTCCGCAATAAGCTAGAAAGCATAAGCGTCGAAGAAACAGTCAGCGAAGTGACTTGCACAGACGAGTGTTAGCGCATTGAATGCCTCAAAGTGCTTGAACACGGCAGAATTTCTTCTGCGATGGCATCAGGCGACGACAAACGACGTCTCTTTGTCGCTGGCTGGGCCCTCGTTGAACGGGATCGCGGCTTCGGCTTGCTCAAATACGCCGGCAGCCCGTCGAAGCGCCTTGGAACGGCGTCGGGCCGCAGCTTGGGTTTCTCATGTCGCAAAGAGACGACCTCTCCTTTCACCAAAAAGGGCCCATCTCCCCGCGAGGGGGACTCGAGTAAATGCGTCGCATAGGGGGTGGGTGTATTGCGTTAACGTTTAGTGTTTGGGGAGTTGGTGGTAGTGAATGCGTTGTATCAGCAGCTTCTTGACGTAGTTTGAATGAGTCAAGGATATAAGGCGCGTTCGTAGCCTTTCATTCTGTGTCGGTTTTGTTGCGCAGTAGGAAGAGCACCATGTACCTCGCGTTCCGCCCACAGGTAGTGAATGCGTTGTATCAGCAGCTTCTTGACGTAGTTTGAATGAGTCAAGGATATAAGGCGCGTTCGTAGCCTTCCATTCTGTGTCGGCTTTGTGGCGCAGTGGGTAGAGCACCATCCCTCCTGAAAGGTTCCGTATATACGGAAATATGGGAATACGGAGTACTTTCCTAGAATGACACAAGGCTGCCACAAAACAAGGAATATTTTTTAGAAAGACATGAAAATAAAATACTGCATACTTATCGAAAAATTTGACACCGATTTTATGTCTGTAAGTTTACTACAACGGCTAAATAATTGTCCGTATGACTTCCGTATATACGGAGTATATGGAAAACATACGGAGCGTGATTTTGGTTATTATTGCAGATAAAAACACGAAAACTTTGCTAAACGTTCTTTTTGTGTGAACGAATATGATTCCGTGTTTATTAAACTAATATTTACTTTAGGGGCTCTTAGGGGCATCATACTCCGTATGAACTCCGTATTCCCATAATTCCATATATACGGAACGTTTCAGTAGGGATGTACCTTGCGTTCCGCCCGCAGGGTCGTGGGATCGAAACCAGGCGCCGGTAAGTATTATTTTTTTATATAGTGTAGGGGGAGGGGTGCGGACCTGTTGTTGAGAGCGAGGAAGGTAGCGTGATGCGGGAGAGGAGGAGTGGGGGAGAGGGCGCACCTGGAACGGCTGTTGCGGACGCCGAGGCACGCCGACAACGCCGGGTGACATCGTGAGTTAAAGAAATGCTCTGCATTTAAAAATGCTCTGAATTTAAAAAAGTGTCGTTCCAAACAACGTCCGCAGTGTCAAAATGTTTCGAAAGACACGGACATGCTGAGAGTCAAAAGAAAAGCCGCCGGCTTCCTGTCGCGGTATTGCACGTTTTCACTGCTCGCGCTTATCGGCGTCACTTGGCAAGCAAAACAACGAGACCTTTTCGCTCGTACCTCTGTAGCCGGAGCGGCATCCCGGTACGCAACAAGTCTGGGGCATTTCCGCCCAGTGTCCTCGCACAATATCACCAAAGGCGTCACATCAACTGGTAACTTAAAACTCAGAAAACAACGCGCCGATGCTACCGGATTCCGTGGGAGTGCAGCCTCGCCAACACAGCGCGCAGGTTTCGTCTGTCCCCCAATATTATTTATTTATTTTTATTTTATTTATTTCATACTGCAGACCACAACACGTGGTCCAAGCAGGACGGGCAATCACGAATCACAACGAGCAAAGCAGTGAACTAAGATTGATCACGAACGCAAAAAATAACAAAGTGAGTAAAATGAGGAAATATATAGAGTGCTACATAAACAAATATACACAATGCGACAAACATACATACTATGCAAGGCGGTCGCGCTCTGACAAGGAGTTCCACTCAGACACTGTGTGCGGAAAAAAGGAAAATTTAAACGCATCTGTTTTGGCAAAATATGGCGTTAAAGAGTTTGGTTGGTGATGTCGTGTATTTCTGGTTGACAAAGGGGTTAAATACAATGAAGGGTCAATCGCAAATCTATGGTTAAGCAAGGAGCTCAGGAAGTCTAAGCGGAGTTGCCTTCTTCTAGATTGAAGTAGTGGAATGTTGTTAGCTGACATTAGTTCCGATGGAGAATCCGTGCGACGAAATTTATAATATATAAAGCGAACGGCTTTTCTCTGAATTCTTTCCAATTTATCTATGTTACATTTTGTGTAGGGATCCCACACTACGCATGCGTATTCTAATTTTGGTCGAATGTAGGACTGATAACACAGAAGTTTTACATTTGGTGGTGAATTGCGAAGCTTGTGTCTCAAGAAGCATAATTTTCTGAAAGCAGATGCACAAATGTTATCGATGTGTGAATTCCAAGACAGGTTAGCAGTGAACGTAACACCTAGATATTTGTAGTTATACACCTGTTTCACAGTAGATGAACCAAGGGAATAAGCATAGTGAAGGGCATATTTTTTTCGAGTTATACACATGGAAACTGTTTTTTCTGTATTTACAATCATACCCCATTTGTTGCACCATTTGTATATGTAGTCTAGATTTTTGTTTAGCACTATTTGATCATGTATGTTATGAATTTCACGAAATAAAACGCAGTCGTCCGCGAACACCGAATCTGGACGCCTGGCTCAATTACATCTACAATATCATTTATGTAACACAAAAATAGCAAGGGCCCCAATACACTGCCTTGAGGTACACCCGACGTGACTGGCAAAAGACTCGAATTTTGACCCTCGATGGCGACGTACTGCACCCGATTGCTCAGGTATTCAGCTACCCATGCGACCAATACCTGCGGAAGACCTATTTTATTTAATTTGTAGATTAATTTCTCATGAGGAACTTTATCGAAGGCCTTACAAAAGTCTAGAAAAATGGTGTCTATCTGAACGTTATTTTCGAGGGCGCCGGCAAACGCATGCGTAATGGTAACAAGCTGCGTCACGGTGGAATACTTTCTTCTAAAGCCGTGCTGGAAATGTGTTAGTATGGAATGTGTTTCAAGAAATTCTGTAATCTGGTTCGCTATAATGTGTTCTATTAGTTTACAACACGAGGAAGTTAGAGATATTGGCCTGTAATTAGGTACTGATAATCTGTCGCCTTTTTTGAAGATAGGCGCCACTCGGGCCATTTTCCAGTCACGCGGCAATGTTGCTGTTGACAGGGAAGCATGGAAGATTACAAACAGGAATTTGCCAACGCATTCGGCATAACGTCGGAGAAAGACATTGGGTAGTTCGTCAGGACCGCAACTCTTTTTCGTATTTAGGTTTACAAGCATGGAAACCAAACCAGCATATGAAATGAAATTGACTTCGCATGTTTGAGATGACGCTACAGAAGACGTAGATGCTCCGGAAACATTAAAAACGCTATGAAAGTATGTGTTGAAATGATGTGCAATGTCGCCAGAATTTGAAACTATGTGGCCGTCAAGTACAATCTTTGAAACGGGTTTCTTCCTATCTTTAAGATAATTGCAGAACTTGCAAGGATCATTCATTATAAAATTGGCATTAAGGTTTTAAAGTAGTATTCTTTTGAGCGATGCATTTTTTCAGCAAGGATTCTTTGGTGCTCCTTGATAACTGTGCGCTGCGCATGCTGCTTTCTTAGTCTTTTAACTTTTCTTTTTAGTTTAACAATTTCATGAGTCATCCATGGCGTACGTTTGTGCGTTCGTTTGGGTTTGTTGGGGATAAAGTTGTTCATACAGTATTGGCACGTCTCAACGAATTTTGCCCAAAGAGCGCACGTGCTTAAAGCGTCATCATTAAATTCTGCAAGTACAGCTTCCATGTATTCTATTACACGGTCATCATCAGCTCTCGAATAATCTTTAAAATACTGGATGGGTGATTTTTGGTGGCTACTGCATTGAAACAGTAACACTATAAGGTCCCTTGAAACACTATAAGGTCCCTCAGGGACCTTACCCCACTATGCACTCTGCGCCGCCCCGCGGCTGCTTCGGCGACATGGCAAACTGCTCCCATAGCGTTACGGCGGAGTTTCGTGACCAGAAAAGAATTGACGGGCTCTGGCGCAACTTTGCTTATCTCGAAAACCCGCTTATCTCGAAATATCGAAATATGTACAAGTTTTTACTACTTCGAGTTAACGAGGTATTACTGTATATATATATATATATATATATATATATCAGGGTGTCGAACCGGAACTGAACAGAAACAAGAAATAACGGTTACCGATTCATGCCAAAACGGTTCGACCCTCCGTTGTTGATATTGCACAGTCAATACAATTCAGGCCTTTTTTTCTTTCACGTACCATCGACTTCGTACCGGCTCGCCCACTTTCCCCTCCAGACAATTGAACACTATCACGCTCTATCTAACAACAGGGAAAATGAATGAGCACCAATGTAGCAATGGTCTGTTGCTGCTGGAAGCGCGAGCGTAAAGCAAGCTGACCAAACGAAATGTCATTCTCGGCAGCTTGCAGGGGATATAAAACGACATTGTCCTTCCCTAGCTGCGACTTTATTGGAGCAATCAGGCTGCAAGAGTACTCCATTGTACAACAGCGAAAGCCCACACCCAATGTGTGCAAACTTTTTGAATTTCACTATTTGTTTGAAAGGTTCGACACCTGCAAATTGTTAATACTTGACAAGTGTGACCGCAGGAGCTGCTCAGGGGCTAAGTCGTTTGCTGCTGACCACAAGTGGCCTCGATCTCCCTTCGCCACGACCGTTTTTATGAAGTAGATGGAAAACGAGAACGTCCGTATATCGAGATTTTGGTCCACGTGTAACATCACCAGCTGGTTAAGATACGTCTGCCGGCCTGCAACATAAGCTGCGCCTCGGAGCAGAGATATATCACGGGGCATCAAATGCGCCAGTTTTTTTTTATGTGTTTACGCGGAAAACAACAAAAAATAAAAGGCGAATCACGTTGTTTTAAAATATTACGCAGAAAGTAAGTAAAACCGAACAAGTAAAGAAAAGCAGCAAAACGTGGATATTGTTCTATACTTTTCTTTGCCCTGCCTTTCACAACTAAACGTGTCATCAATGCGAAGGAAGTCAGTTCCGTGGTCAGTTTTTGAGGACAATACAGTGGACAAGTTCCGTTTTTTACAGATACAAATAACAACAAATATGTCAGGGAAAACTGTTAAGGTGCGCACTCAATCCCTTTGCAAGAGACTGCTGCCCTCGACCTTGTCTTGGAAGCAGAAACAGTAATAAAGCAGATGGCACATGCAGAAAGGCAGGCCGGCACCTCACACTCTCCCATTCGCCCAGTGATCATCCTTTCTGCTTGTTCTGCAGTTTTGTCGCTTTCAGATCTGCTTTTTTTTCAAAGGTGCACTTGTACTGGCTGCCCAACTTGCTAACTTACTTCTGCTGCTACTTGTTCCGGAGGGGAGTACTGCGTCGACGAATTAAAGAGCGTCTACCCAAAAAAGTCCCATCTCATGCTCCGCGCGTCAAATTTCCCTTTCATTTTGTAACAACATAATCTGTTATAAGATTCCGCAATGTAGCACACGGAACGATGGCCGGGGGTCAGGCGGTACGACGACATACTGATTGTAATGCACACATCCGGTATAGCTATCCCAAAAGGAATTGCAGTGGTCAGAGCAATAATGCAGTGACTGAGCGTTAACTAAAGCTTACTTTTAACTAAAGTGTGGCTAACACATTCGATAAGGTGACAGCTAACAAATTATTCAGGGTGACCAAATAATCTAATTCATTGGTATTATTTATGTGCCTGTTGTAAGATTTTTTCGTTTTGTTACAAATACAAAAAATGTGCATCATTGGTATTGAGCGCTGGTATTTGAACACGCCAGTACCCAGGCCTAAATAATTAAGGCTTCAAGGTTAGCGTGATGGGCGATTCCATAGCGACGATTGTGATTTCGACAAAAAAGGAAAGGGCAGAAAATATATCCCACCGTAATATCTCTTGGCGGTGGCTTTATGAATAGTCGCTAGGACAACATAAAGTCTGGGCGAGAAAGTAGGCAGTAAATCGTCGCCACTTCATCTGTTTTTCTAATATCTCGTAATTGTTTAAAGTTTGCTTTGCAATTGCGCCACTGCTCTTGGGGAAAGCAGCATTTTGAATTTTTGTTTGTATTTTGATTTGACTGTCGTTTTAAACTACTAAATGTTTTTTTTTTTAATTTCAGTGATAAAGTGATAATTCAACTCATCGAACCGGTTCGCGAACCGGTTCAAGCTCCCGAACCGGTTCGGTACGTGGTTTTGTCGAATCGGAACTGAACCGGAAAGAAATGATTTCGCCTAAACCAGAACCGTAGCCGAACCGGTATTTTTTCGGTTCAGCACACTGATATATATATATATATATATCCGGTGCTTTGGGTAACAAGTTTCGTTGCGGTTGCGACTAAATTAGACACCGAATCCCCCCCTCCCCTCGCGAACCGGTTCGGAAAGATTAATTATAACTAAGTGAAAAAAATGTTCCTTCTTAGTTCAAAAGAGCCATGGCCAAGAAATAAAGTGGTTCATTCGAAATATGCCTTTGTCCCAACAATAATAATGACGATCTAATGGCAGCTTCAAATAATTAGGCGAGATAATCAGGAAAATAAAGTTGTTGCCGTTCTCCAGGCACTTTCTTGCCCAGTCCTAATGACGTCACAGGAACATATTTATGTAATTGGCAGTCGCCGATTAACGCCGTCACTAAAGATCAGGTCTGTGAGATTTAGCAGTGCTTTCGCGGTCTTGTTTTCCCGTACCTCTTGATTGCTAACATGAAATTTACGCACCGATAATTTAGTTTTCCCACATTACATCACCACCTATGCTGGGTAGATTCAAACTCGAAGCTTCTTCTATACTTCCGATATTTTTTTAGTGAAAACAACCTCCTGCAGGGCCGGAATAGCAAAGATCGAGTTACCAAAGGCTGTTTTTTTTTCACATAAAACAAGGTCACGGTTTGCTTTTACGGTTGCTTTGACGTCCCATGCAGAGAGTTAGGTGGACGCAGCAGGGGAATAGCGCGGACCACGAACGTAGGCGACTTCGGTATGGAACTGCCTTTCACGCCCTGCGAAAAAGAATTCTACCTGACTTTTCATGTCACTAACAATCTACCAAAAGTGGTACAAAAATTGGCCCCGTATCTGCTCATTTTTTTTTGTTGTTGCACATGTCAACGAAAGACAATAGTCTGGCGCCCCTGCCAAGCAAATGCCTCCCTTCTCTTTTCCGTTGACCTCTCATGCTGTTCCTCTCCCGTCTCACTCCTCCCAAGATAAACACGCTAGCGGTTTGCTCAAGTCAATTTAAATTTACCGCGTTCCACTACTCCACGCCGAATTCCTCGATGCCAGCGCTGCCGTACGGCGGAGACGTTCGTGGGTTGAGGCATCGTACTCCACGTGCATTCCAAGCGGAACGTGAAAACTCTTTAGTGGAACCAATCGTTATTGTTGCCGTTTGATTTCTTAAAATGCCGCTAAGAAAACCGCGGGCGACCGCTTTCGTATTTTTCTGGATTTATTTTTACTTAAATCAACCATTCGTGTATTTTTACTAAAGAAAACACTGAGAATATCACTTATGTACTGATGTCTTGCACCAATTAAGCGTAATATTTTGTTTTGGCTCAACAATGTTGGCAAGTATGAACATTGCCAGTGGACTCAGACGTTTAGATTTGGTTGTGGGTATATAAACCGATTGCGCAGCATCTCCTTCACTTTGGCCGGGCGGCTGAATCGAGGGACAGACTGACAGACAGACATACAGACAGACCAAAATTTTCGTGTTTAAGTAGCCCAAGAAAGACTTTAAATTTCTGGAAGTTGTCTTCTTATGCTTTAACATTCTTCCCACCGGCTGTCTTATGCAAACGAGCCTCTATAAAGTCGGCTTAACCTCTATACAGAAGTGAATTGGTTGAACGATAATGTGAGCAGTTTTATATGACAGTATCAAAGCACCGTGTACTCGTCTGCATTCCTGGGAATTATAAAATGCAACAAGTAGGCACTTTTGGTGTGTGGGTCGCTGCCGTGCGGTGCACTAAGGTGGCCTGCCGGCCCGTCCACATTTGTTTTTTATTACACGGGCTATTTCGTCAACCGGGCTGTGGGTGACTTCCCCGTCGGATCGGACAGGGAATGCTTGAAAACGCACCGTGAGCTAGTTAAGCACACCTATCGAGACAAATATCCCCCACCTGATGAATCCCTTAACAATATTTATTAATACACCAGCTACCAAATAATACTCCGTAAATTACCATTCACTTATCCAGGTGCTCACCAGCCT
The DNA here is from genome assembly GCF_048455015.1 of Haemaphysalis longicornis. Classification (NCBI taxonomy): domain Eukaryota; kingdom Metazoa; phylum Arthropoda; class Arachnida; order Ixodida; family Ixodidae; genus Haemaphysalis; species Haemaphysalis longicornis. Next base: position 307,489,615 of record NW_027526203.1, on the reverse strand, counting down.
AATGCTCCCCATGTAAAGTCGACAGAGCAGATCTAGCTCATTTATTGTACGGCTGCACTGAGAACCCCCCCCCCCCCCCCCCCTTCTAGCGGTCAGCAATTATCTAATTCAGAGCAGTGGGAAAGCGCGATGTTCATCAGCGACTCGCCGATGCAAGTTTAGACCATGAAAATAGCGCTGGAGGTTGCAGGAAGGCATGGTCTTACCGCCACTCGCCGTGACCTTTCCGCCCACCATCTCTTGCCTTTTTTTTTTTTTTGAAGAAATTTAAGTTCTATTCGTCCATACATTAAGCGGGCTGATACACGAGACGCCATTGCCCTGCCAACAATGTACAGCGGGGTTAAAAAACTTGTATCTTAAAATTTCGTTTTTTTGTGTGTGTATGTATAACAGTAAAATATTACGCAAGATAATTATCAAATTATTTTATCGTTTATTTTGTGTTGATCCACGATGCTTGTATAGTCGCAGCGAGACCTGTACGCGGAAGCAGAAAGCATACGTTCCATTTTGCCTGCACGCAGCCGAGAGTAAGACATTCTGCGGGCGACCAGCAGCAACATATATGATTTCGACATCGTTGCGTATTTCTTTCCTGGAGTTGCGACCACGAATAGTCAGAGTGTTCATAGTGTCGTGATTGATCTAAGGGGTTAAAATCTGTGGACGATCACGAGGTGGACGATCACGAAGAAAAAAATGACAGCATTTCCACTCCTCCATGGATGATGGCGAGGGTGCGTAGTACGGGGACTCGAAATGGCATCCAAGTTGCACCCCGAGTGACATCTGATTTGCGCCCCGACCGCCATTCGATTTGAGCCGTGAGTTGCACCTTAATTATTCCCTAAATGAAACTGCAACTCACGGCTCAAATCGAATTTCGCTTGATTTTCGCTTGATGGTGGCGTGTGCACGCATGGACGCGGACGGACATTGGGAGGTCCTAAAGTACTCTGCACCGTTACAGGCGAGGGAGTAAGCCGTAAAAAACCAACGCATGGTCGTAGCCCAACATTCCACTTCCGGGCACCGCCGTGAACGGTTGTGTAATCATGAGCTCGCACCGAGCGGTGGTAGCGGCCGAAGCCAGCCGCGGAAACAGGAGCGAGGGAAACGAAGAACAGGACTATCAGATTATCTTGCCGACGCTGCCTACCGGACGGATTGTGTCAAACACAATTTTTCTCCACGCCGATGTAAAGGGAAGACCATACCGTGTCGAAGACTTCAGGGACGCTCTGGCCCAGCATGGTGCGCTGCCCGAAATTATTTCCTTGGGCGCGTACCAAATCAACCACGTCTGGGCAGTGACCTTCAAGAACGCCGACGCAACTAGTAAGATGCTGGCCGCTACCGAGATGGTGGTGAAGGGGCGTCGCTGCCTCGTGATTGACCCGCAGAACCAGGAGGTGAAGCTCAAGCTCCACTGGCTGTTGTACGAGGTGGCGGACGAAGACATTCGCTCCGCCTTTGCACCCTATGGCAGTGTCAGCGAGGTGACCAGAGAGCGGTGGCGTGTTGCGGGTGTCAACGAGAAAACGTCGACGACGAGGAGTGTGCTACTCAAGCTCAAGTCCGGGCTCAAGCTAGGCGACCTGCCCCACCAAAGTCGCGTCGCCGGGGAGCTAGCCCTCGTCGTGCACCATGGCAACCAGGCGGCCTATCCAGTGCCTTCGTTGTCACGGCGAAGGCCACGTCAGACGTGAGTGTAAGGTGCCGAGGTGCTCCCGGTGTAGACGGTTCGGCCACACTGACACCCACTGTGAGCGCTCGTATGCGAGCGTTGTGGGACCCGCTGGCACTGACGTGGCCACCGAGTACATCATGGACGCGGCGGAGGCGGCGGAAGCTGCCAAGGGGTCCGGGGACCTGGGGCCGGAGGAGGCGGCTGCTGGGGCAACGGAAGAGGCCATCGCGGCAGGAGGGGGTGGCGACAGCGGAACCACGGGGAGGCCTGTCGATGCGGGGGACCTGTCGAAAGACGGCGTCACCCGAACGAACGACCACCTAACGGCGGCAAGTCAGAACCACGATGCCATGGAAGTGACCGGGATTCCTGTAGCCAAGCGAGCCCACGTTGACGTTGCCGAGGGTGACGCAAACGACCTCACAGCCCAGGCCGACGAGCCGCCGATGAAGGCGACGCCAGGGCGTCGTTCGACGACGCGACTCAAGACAAATGTTTCAGAGCGCAAAACGACAAGGGTGGCGGTGACGGCGCCAACTCACCTAGACGACCCGGGGCCCAAAGGCGTCTCCTAACGGCGCACTGGACGTGAAAGGTAAGCACCATGTCCCCGGGTTCTAGTCTGTGAGTGGAAATGGAGCCTTGTCAGTCACTGAACCTTTCAACCCTAAATGTCCGAGGTCTTTCGGGTAAGCGACGGCAGAGCCATGTATATCGCCTGTTGACTGACGTGGACGTGGATGTACTAGCGGTTCAGGAGACGAAAGTGGAGGGGGATGATGATACCGGGGACATGGTGCGACGTTTCACGTCGCGGTATTTTGTATGTGTTAGCCATGCAGTTGGCCTCTCCGCCGGCTGCCTTTTGTTCGTCAAAAAACTGCCGGGTCTGGTTGTTAAACATGTCTTCTCCGGTTTATCGGGCAGGCTTGTGATTGGGGATGTGGCGTTTGCTGAAGTGCAGTGGCGATTTATCTGTTTGTATGCGCCGAATGACGCTAAAGAAAGAACTGCATTTTTCAGCAACGTACGGCCTTATCTATCGGCAGAAAAGCGACTAGTCGTGTTAGGCGACTTTAACTGCGTCTTGTCATCGCGCGATAAGGCTAGCACCAGGCCTTTTCGAGACGAGAGTACTGTACTGTTGTCTGACATAATAGATTATTTTGGATTAGTGGACGTGGGGGAATGCTTAGAAGGCGAACGTGATGTGAAATTCACGCATTTTCAGGGAGTTAGCCACGCCAGACTGATAGGTTGTATGTGACAACCGACTTGATTGGGAAATGCGAAGGGTACGCCGTAAAACCCGTATCCTTTTCGGACCACTGCTTCGTTGTGTGCAATCTTGGATTTAAAAAAACGGACCAACCCCTTTAAGTGGGAGCTATGGAAGTTAAACGACAAGTTGCTCCTGGACGGGGACTTTGTGGAAACAGTGAAGAATAAAATACGGGGAATAGAGGGGGGTAAAATCTGCGAACAGTGGGAGGAGTGCAAACAGGACGTGAAACTGAGGGCCATAGAGAGGTCCACTGTCATTAAATACAAACAAAAAATTATTGAAAAAACGCTAAGATCCAACCTAGAGAAACTGACCCGCGAAGAGTGCAAAGCGCCTGGGGTGTTCAAAGAAGATATTGCAAAAAATTAAACAGAAATTTGAAGTGCTGGACAACGAACTCTATCGGGGAGCTCTCGTGCGCGCGAGAGTAGACCAGTTAGTGGAGAGACGCCTACTAAGCGTGCGATGGGTTTAGAGCGGGCGAACGCGCGATGTAACGAGATAAGACAGATAGAGTTTGAGGGACGGGTGACGGACGATAAGCATGCAATCGTGCGGGCGTTTTTCCATTACTACAAAGGATTGTTTGCATTTCGCAGGGTTGATTTGGAAGCTTTTAAAACCGAGTTCCTCGGCGCAATGCCGAGAATCGATGAAGAAAGTAAAGAAAGGTTAGAGCAGCCCATTACGACCGCAGAAGTCGAAAGTGCCATCCATAACCTAAATCCGGGAAAGTCGCCAGGACCCGACGGGCTAAGCGCGGCTTTTTACAAAGCGTTTAAAGCCGAGCTTGCGCCACTCTTGACCGTACTGTTTAACGAGGCTCTGGAACGTAAGGCATTGCCGCTGTCATACGCACTGGCACACACGATACTAATACCTAAAACAGACAACACAGATAAGCTTAAACACGTAACAGCATATCGCCAAATCTCTTTGACGAATGTAGATTATAAGATCTTTATGCAGGTGTTAGCCCAGAGAATGCAAACAATCATCACTCAAGTGGTAGGAACACATCAGACGTGTGGCATAAAAGGGCGCACGATTTTTTCCAACACGCATAAGGCAAGGTGTGTTCTAGAATGCTGCGACGCTGCCGAAGCTCGCGTCGCTGTTCTCCAGCTCGACCTGGAGAAAGCTTTTGATTGTGTCTCTCATGAATTGTTGTTACTTATTTTGGACTATGTGAATGTAGGGACAGTCATAAAAGAAGGTGTGGCTCTGGCGTACCGGAAGTGCACCACGAGATTAATCGTTAACAAGACTCTGGGGGCCCCCATTACCTTGGAACGGTCGGTACGCCAGGGCTGCCCTCTAAGCCCACTTTTATTTTGTCTGTATATTGAAACTTTGTGTTTAAAGATAATCGAAGACGACCACGTTCGCGGGTTTCGGCTGTGTGAGGCGGAAGTGAAACTTCTCGCATATGCTGATGACATTGCTGTTTTTTGTACCACGAAGGAAAGTGTTAGAACTGCAGTAGACTGTGTTAAACGGTTTGGGGTAATTACGGGCAGCGTGGTAAACTGAGGGAAGTGCCTGGGTTTCTGGCACGGGGACTGGCCATCGACACCAGACTATTTCGCCAACGTGAGTTGGGAAACCAGCCCAGTTAAGTACCTCGGTACGCCGCTTGAATGTTACAAGGACAGCGAACCGTACTGGCGGGTCCAAACGCAGGACATACGGGAAAAGGGGGAAAAGTGGAAAGGGGCCTTTCTCTCAATGTTTGCGAAAGCGACCGTATGTAATGTATTTTTTGTTGCCAAGCTGTGGTATGTTATGCAAGTGTTACATTGCTCACGTGTGAATGTGCAAAGAATGCACCGAACATTCGCGGTGTTTATATGGTCTTCCACTTGGGAAAGGTGTAACAGGGATAACCTGTTTCGGTGGGTCAAGGAGGGCGGTCTTGGGCTGACCCATCTATTTGTCCGCCAGTTAGTGAGCATATTTCTCTTTCTGCGAGATACGAGCGACCCGTTCTTGCGGACAGTTCGTCAAGTGCGGCTGTCTCACGCGTTACCGGAATTTGTTGTGTCAAGTGTGCAAATGCAGGGGCGGATTTTGGGTTATTTTAAAGAGGTTGCAATGTCGGTAATGTTTCTATCAACTCGTTTTTCTATGCAGTACTTGAGTACAGTGTCGCGGAAAAAATTGTACAAGGATGTGTGTGATAGTCTGTTCCCGGTTCCGCGCTACGGAGCGCTGTACAGTGCAGGGCTAGGGCAGGACGTACTCAAGAGAGTGAAAAGGATGCCTGTGCCATCGGGGGTGAAGTCATTTTTCTTCCAACTTCATTCAGGGACATTAACAGTGAAAAACTGGTGAAAAGAAAAGGGATTAGAGACACCATGGGGTACAGACTGCACAATTTGCAAACAACCAGAGAACATAGAACACGTTTTCATACACTGTTGGATGGCGGTACACTTTTGGGATGTGATGCAAATAACACTACACAGACTTTCCACTTAATTCACACGGTATCCGGTATCTATGCACAGACAATGAAGAAGGGGTCCCCTACGACTTAGTGATGCTTTTGGGCCTGCATAGCATCTGGCGTGCGCGCATGGCCTGGCTCCATGGCGACGCGGACGCTCGACCGGCGCGGCAGTTACTGCGGGAAAGTGTTGCACAATTTGTTGAGGGGCAAAAAATGCCTCAGCCAGTTCCTGAGTGGTTGGATTTTGTTGAAACACTGACTGCTATTAAGTAATGAACCAATGACAAAGCCAAGTTGGAGTCACGACTGGCTGCTTTTTGTGTGTGCCTGTTGTATGTGGTGTGTTGAATGATTTGCGTTATGTCGAAGACCGGCAATAAAGAAAAAAAAAAAACGGTCGTAGCCCAATGGGCAAGACGACTGACACTGACTCTGTCTGGTATACCAGACACAACCTCGAATCCTGCTGGTGCATGTGTGATTTTTTTGTGATTGTAAATGCTATGCGCAATGACGCGGACGACATTGTATGGTCCTAAAGTACTCCGCACCTAAAATCCCCGAATGGCTCTGGCCGTGCTGTATCGAGCAACGGATGGTCGAACCATTTCGTCATGAACCGATAACCGTTATTTATTTTTTACCGGAACCGAACCGAAAACCGGAACTGAACCGGTATTTTTGCGAACTGAACCCGAACCGTTATTTTTTGAGCCCGCCGAACCCAAGTCGGAACAGAACCGAAAAAAATAAATAACGGTTACTGGTTCACACACACACACACAAACGGTTCAATCATCCATTGTTGATAACTGTTGTTTAGTGTCATTCGATGCTTTTATTTTTCACGCACCGTCAACCTCGCAATATCTTGCGCATTTTTCCCCTTCAGGTGAATTAAGACGTTAAAACACAATCTTCGTGGTCCCAACGTGGTGAAATTGCTGCGCACCAATATTGCAATGGTGAGTTGCTGCTGTTCAATCAATCATGGTGCAAGGCTGGTCAAGATAACGTCACAGCTTCGGCAGCCTGCAGGAGGTTTAAAGCACTGGTTTTGCCCTTCCCTCACTGGGACTGTGCAGGAGAAATCAGGCCGGTTGTTTTGTACAAAACAGATCTACTTCAACAGCCGTACTTACTTTATCACAGGCTCTTAATTCCGCGATGCATCAAAATAACATAGCTGTCGTTGTTTTCCTGAATATTAAAAAGGCATTTGACACAGTTTATTACCCCATCTTGCTGCAGAAATTAGAAAGCGATGGCTTTTGCAACCGTGCGAGATCAGCGAGGAGGCGCAGGCCCACATCCGCGTGGACCCCATCCCGAAAAACATGCACCCTGAGCATAACCAAGAACAGCGGCAGGCGCGGGCCAAGGCCCTCACCGAGCAACACGCCCAAGACCCCCACGCCCGATACGTAGACGCATCGGAATACCAACGGGGAGGCTTTGCGGCAGTGGTCGTTGCGGCGGCTACCGGCACCAAGACGACGGCAGCGAGCGTGCGGTGCACAGACGCCACAGACGCCGAGGAGGTTGCCATCGCTCTTGCGATCTCCGAAACCGAGTGTCGCACCGTGCTCAGCGACTCGAGGAACGCCGTGCGCAACTTTGCAAAGGGGCGAGTGTGCGCGCCGGCGGCTGCGATCATCGCCAAGCTCAAGTTCCAAGACCAAGGCAGCACCATCCGTATCAAATGGTTCCCCGCTCACGCGGGCGAGTGTGCATCTTCACCGAACCACAACGAGACGGCCCATTCGGCGGCGCGAGCGCTTACCCTCCGCTCCCCCGAGAGTGACCGTTCCGTGTGGTGGTTCAAAACCAAGGACCGAATGGCCAGTTATGGCGAAGTGACTAAGTCTTATCGCCTAGCTCGACGGGCAATGCCGCCTCCCCACCCGGCACTCAGTCGGGAGGAGGCCGTCATCCTAAGGCAGCTACAGACCGGGTCACTCCCCGCCCCGGCAGTTCTACACGTGCTTCACCCAGAACTCTATCCGAGTGGTGTGTGCAGTGTTTGCTCAGTGGGTCCGGCGGACCAATGGCACATCATGTGGGACTGTGCCAGGTTCCCGACCGAAGCTACCTCCAGGACATACCCGCCCGAACTTCAAAGTGCAGTGCAGTGTACAGACAAGGACACTCAACTATGGGCCGTCCAGCAGGCCCGGGGTGCGCTCGAAAAGCACAAGCCTCACGACCCTCCACAAACGGGCCAAACTGGGGCATTGCAGAGTAGGGCATAACCCCGGGTCGACGATTGGCCAACGTCACGACGCTTCAAACCGTCGGTTGCCGGCATTTAATAAAGTTGCTCCTATCCTATCCCTTAAATTCTTTCATAGCTATTTATCCTCGCGGATAAATGCTTATTAATGGTGTTTTGTGGACGTTAAAGAGATAACGTGCGGTGTACCAGAGGGCTCCGTTATGGGTCTCATATTGTTTTCACTTTATATAAACGATCTCCCAAAGGGTCTTCACTCCTCACAATTAATAATGCATGCAGATGATGGCGCTCTTGTTGTTTCTGGAACATCTATTCAGGTAATTCAAACCAGAATAACCAGTGAGAAAAACTTGTCTTCTTGGTTTTTTGAAAACCGCTTAAAACTTAAAGGGGCACTGACACAAAAATTTTGCATCTTGTTTTTTTTTTTTGTTGCGATAAGTAGCTAGTGACCTACTTATCACCTGTAGAGACCTCATTTGTTTCAGCGTGCGACGGTTGTTTAATTAGAGGAATTTTCAATGCGGCAGTCGCAGTTTCGGTTTCAGCGGGTGCCGCGAAACGATGGATTTTGTGTGAACATAGCTGACCACGTGACCGTCGGAGGGATATCACAGAGCAGAGCTGCCATAGCACTGTCGAATCCGCATCGCCGGCAGTTTCTGTGAATGCCCCTACGTACTGAACTCGTGAGCCGCTTTATTAAAAAGCGACCATGTACGTGACGCAGGCGCTGCGAGTGCAGATGCTACCGCGGCTAAAGAACGACGCGCGACGCTCGAGGCAGTGGGTGGCAAGACGCGCGCTGGGAGCAGCCGGCCGGTCTGCCTACAGGTCCGCCTACAGATGTGTTCGGCTTAGCACTGCGGCGGATATTCGATTGCCGCTCTCGTAAGCGGTGCAGATGTCAATTTTTAATGCAACCCGCCATCACATCATTAACTCCTTTCTCATATAAGCTGCTATGGTTGGGACTTGGGTACAATTTCGTGCAGCGGTAACAAGCTATCACTCGAGCTACCTGCGCCGGCCTGCGCCACTTCGCGGCCGTGGCCGCCGCCTGCACAGCGACCGTGCGGCTCGCTCAGTGGGCTTTTCGTGTCTCCGGCGCGTTTTCGCGTCCAATGTGAATAAAAAGTAATAAAAACAGAGTGCCTGGAATCGCTGTAGAACTTTGGTCGCGGCCAGCTGCCCGATGAGCCGACGAAATCACGGCGCCTCCGCCGCCAACGATCGGGTCGTTCGTTATTGAGAGCAGAAGCTCCGCCCTCCGATTGGAGCGGCGAGTCGTGCGAGCCGGCGAAAAACGCCGGCAGTGCGGAAGCGGCAAACACAAACTCATGACGTGTTTGGATGTTGTTTATTTACAAAATATCCACGGAATGTCGATAGCGCGTGGTCCTCTGCTGGCTGCTCGGTTGCGTTTCGCACACTTTAAAATTGATTTTAAATATGTTCTAGGCTGTATTCGCCGCTGATATTTTGCAGATGATGTATGTGTGTTCACACCAATCTATCTCCGAAGTTATCTCGCCTTAAAAATTTTGTGTCTAAGTACGTCATTTCTCACTTAGGTGCAAGACCACCAACAATTTTTTTGCACTTACTCTTGGCAGCTCGTTAATACAGCAAGTCTCGCATTTCAAATACCTGGGAGTTATTTTTGACTGTCATTTACACTGGAAAGAACAAATTAATAGCGTATCCAAGAATATAGCTTTTGGTTGCCACGCGCTCTTTAAAGAAGCCATGAAGGAAAAACAAAAGTTTGTTTTATTCGAAAGATTAGGTGTTTCATAGTACCATAAGCGCTTTCCCGGAAGCAAATGGTGCTTTATTCACTGAGAAATAAGGCAATTTAAGCCAAAATTTTAAATCTCCCGCTAAATTGCACATTTCGTGACGTCAACAATGGCGTCATACGAGCCGGTCCATGCAAGAGATACGTCGACTCCATATAGCACCCACATGCGGGAATAAAACAGGAACCAAACGGTGGCCATTTTAAAAATACTAGTAAAACCTAGTGCACCCGCAGCCCTAGTCATGGAATCGCCTGATCGGGAGAACAAAACTCCCGCCGAGAAGCTCGGGCTTGCATTTAACAACCTCACACCACTCGAACGCTCAATGCTTCTAAGTGCACGAGCGACAGGAGTTGTGGGATACGCGGATGGACCGGAAAGCGACCATTCCGCAATAGCCACAACAGACGAACGCCCAGCCGTCGGCACCGCTGCCTCGTCAGCCCCGTCGCGACGGACGAATACAGACATACGAATGTATACAGACATACGAATGTATATACATACGAATGTATATTATGTGCCGTACGAATGTACAGACATACGAATGTATACAGACATACGAATGTATATACATACGAATGCATATTATGTGCCGTATTTTTATTACGGCTAATAATAGTTCAATTTCAGTAGCAGTATCGCTTATCGGTAGCAGTATCGGCCAACCTCCTGTGAAGGGATTACGATACCAAGCAAGGTCGCGGCTGTGCGTGCTGGGACGGTTCGTTGGCCCCGAAGAGCCTCGAACCCAAAAATTCGTCTGCGCGACGGTGGCGACGGCGAGATGTTGAGTTCGGCTGGCGGTAGTTTCGTACGCATCGGCATACACGCTTGCGTGTTTATTCGGAACTTCAACCGTTTACTCCACCGTTCTTAGTGTCATAAAAGGAATGTGCAGTATGTTTGACGGGCATATAGCTCACTGTGCAAACTGGTAAGCCCTGCCTAACTTGCGTTTGCTTTTGCCGGCCTCCGCCAATCGCAGAGCATTCTCGTGTGACATCATAGGTTCTGTTGCGGGAAATGAGCTGGTGGGTCGCATGGTCATTCGCTTTTTTCCTAATTATGTAGCTTATTTGAGCGAAGTTTTTGTTAAAAGTGGTGTCAGTATGGTTCTAACGAGGCAATCTTTCGAATGAACCAAACTTGTGTTTTCTTTTCATGGCTCCTTTAAGGCGAGATATTATTTTCCGTACGATGTACGACGCTCCCTCTACTGTGCTTTCTGTCATTCACATATCAGTTCTTGTTGTAAATCTTGGGGGCAAACATATAAAACCTACCTATCACCTTTACTTCGTATGCAAAAACGAGCATTGAATGCATTGACAGCTGATTCAGGTCTTTCCAGGAACAACGTTTTCCGTGATAATTACGTACTGTCGTTTTGGTCCTTGCGCAACTACAAAATTTCGCTCGTGATCAACAATATAATAAACACCAATTCTCCCTTTCCGTTAAGCCTTTTCCCGTTACCCTCTCGTAGTACAAGGCAAGCCTCCAATTTCAATTTCAACCTTCCTAAATGTGACAATGTATATTGTGAACGCCTGATCGAGTTCAGTGGAGTCAAAATATGGAACGACCTTCCTTCCGATAGGGGTGAAAACAGCGAGAAATTTTAAAATGGCCGCTAAACAGCATTACAAGTCTAGTGAAATTTTATCTGAAACTCTCGCTATGTGAATCATCTTTTTAGTGTCATTATTTTTCTGTTGGATTTGTCGTGTCTATTTGTGAATATGTAAAATTCCAGTTATATGACATGTAATCTTGTGTACATCTCAATTTTGCTTGAGCCCTCCACGCTCTGCCGCTTAAGTGCTCGTGAATTGCTCGTGAATTCTTGTAATTTTATATTGGACCGGCCACTATCCTTTGCAGCTATCGGTCCAAACAGTTGTCTGTACATACTTCGTGTTTTATGGAATAAAGGTTTCTCATTAAAAAAAAAAAAAGAAACGGGCTATACCTGGAAAGTGGGGACGGATACTGTTCAAACAAGTGTTGGGGACTGAAGTGGTCAGTGTAGACTTTAGAATGATGTACTAATTTCCTCTAAGCTATTTCAAGCCAACATCGCAGAAGGAAGCACAAAAGCCCGTGTACAAAGTACAAAAAAAAAAAAGCGTGGCAGGAGGAGAAATCACTCCATGGAGGATAGGCGAGCGACGAAACCATCGGGGCCCGCACGCCCGCACGTTGGCCGGCAGCGTTCGCCCGTAGTATGACAGGGATTTTGACGCCGTTTTCACGTGATAACAAGCACAACATTAAGCGGATGCATGTTATGTTCTAAACGGTCTTGTGCTTGATATATTGCGTGCAAGATTTCAACGCGCTGCACGAAAACTAGGAATCGAAACATGAACTAGTGCGCATGGCGTGTATTGTGATGTTTTAGTCCATCGCCTTCGTGTAATGCTTTTAAATCCTTGCAATTATGTACCAACTCGTCTAAACAACAACTCTGCTGTTACAGGGCGGACGCCTTTAGTTTCCGTCACCCTTTGTTTGTATGCATATCACAAGTTCGATCTAGGTCGCAGATGTGCGTCGCACTAATCGTGCAAGGAACGATAACAATTCGTTGCTATAATTTTATTTTCTTCGTGCTCATGTTCTTACATAGCAAAGCAAGGGTATGAGAGCGCAGACATAACACATTTTAGTAGTGAGATGTTACGCTGGCCCACAATATGTTTTCAAAACCTACCGCTGTTGACCGTTTCTTTGCTTTGTGCATCGTGCGTTGTGCGGACGCGTTAATATATAATATGGGCTCATATTAACAAAGCTGTTTGCACCTACGACACCGCGAGGGTAGTTTATGATTTGGGGACACCTTGGCCATCACCTCACATTTCACAGACAACAGGTTTGCCCAGGCGCGCTAGTTTAGAACCAGCATTACAATTAATGATTTACGTGCGAAGAGCTTTGTGTTTCTTCCTTGCATCTCCTTGTTTCAGAGAGCCGCTTCTAGCAATGCAGAAAACTTTAGGTGACAGTAAGAAAGCAGCTCAAGCTGGTTAGCAGGTTCACATTCTGCATAGAAGTTTCAAGCGTTTAATCAGCTCCAATCTGGAGCCACAAAATTGTTTTGGCTGGTTTCTTTTTGGGCTGGTTTGGATGTTTTATTTCTTTATAAACAGTATCCAACGCTCTACTAATAGTGTGTCTTATCAAAATATTGGTTTTAGTAGGGGGCAATGCGACTACGACTGCCACGGCTCCGACCACTCGGTATTGTTTCGAACAAAAAGAAAACGTCCCGCTTAGGTAGTTTGATTGGAAACGTTTATATCGTTGCCTTCGCTGGTGGTAAAAGAGACCTAGTGGGAAACTATTACTGTTCACGCTGGCCAGCCATTGACTTGCGTGTTCTGCACGGAGCGACACAACGTACTACCGAGCGGTATACTATGAAAATGCCTTATACAGGCAGGATTTGTCAAGTAAGCGGGCGTTATAAAACGCCTAGTAAGCTCGCGTATTCTGATAAGCTCGTACCGCTAATGAGCGAACTCTACGAATTGTGGTGGTGACTAGTGAACCCGGGATATTTGCAGGCAGAAACTATGTAGCGTCACAGATCCAGCGCTTGCAGCCATACCGCCGCAGCAAGAGACGTGAGCGGATTTTGCCATATCTCTTCACTTTCGCTTGTGGGTCGAAATGTTCGTCTTGACTCTTTAGTTCTAATGTGGCGTGTAGCATCTAAGTTAAAGACGGCCGTTAAAATCTGGCGTCACCGCCACCTAACGAGGTTAAAAAGTAGAGCTACCCCCTTTGCTTACAACACGCACATGAGCGGCGGTCCGTAGAGGGAACCCCCCCCCCCCCCCCCCCCGATCCTCCTTAGGACAGCCATCTTGGATCGCTTTGCGCACCTCCTATAGGGCGTGCCCCTTGAGAATAGACAAGCGTCTTACCGACTGTACATACCGCGGCGAGTAACGCTGTGAGCGACCCCCGCCCCTGCAGGAGGTAGCCGCCAGCGTGCCGACGTCTTCAAATACCACTGCCGTAGTCAAATGAAAGGTTTCCGTATACAATCGTGAGGGGCCGTACTCCTTCGGCCGTACGCGCCCACCACCGGCCCGCCACCTTCGGGCCCTTAATGCGGGCCGAGAAATGCTCCCGAAACGGCATGATGGCCGCCCAATGCGCGAACTCCGATCGCCGCGTCGGGGCACGCGGCGGACTACCATCCCACATATAAGCAGCGATAAACTATACCAGACCTCCGAGGCTCAGCTCCGAGTATTTACATATCGAGGCGAGTGGTGTTGTGAGCGACTTCGCCTCTGCAGGAGGTGGCCGCCAGTGCGCCGAAATCAGCCCCGCTGTTCCAGGAGATTTGACAGGCGTGGAACTGGCCTTAAGTTTTTATAGGTTGTTTTGTTATTAGGATAAAGGCAGCATTCCCTCTTGGTTGACGTGATAGCAGGACCGCTACCAAAAGTACCGCAGCCCGTAGTCGGCGCTATTTCTTTGCTGCATATATTCACGCGGTTAGCTTGGGTCGCTAAACGGAAGCCCAACGTTGCCTTCCTTGAAAGAACTAGCCTTTGGTAACTCTCTCAACTCCCTCATGGCCTCAAGGTCGCTGTTTCCACCCGAAAAAAAAAAAAAAAAAACTTTCCAATTCCCTACTACACAATGTTCATAATGCCTGTAGTGACGTAACATGGTAATAATTATGACAGAGTTAGCAGTGTGCTAACTCCTGGCTAGCATTCAAGCAGTACAACAAAACACCAAGACGCACCAATAAATCTACTCATATCTCTTGGTGGTAGCGTTATGCAGTCCCCGCGACGAAATAAGGGCTGGAAGTCAATGGTACGTTTTCCTTAATATCTGGCCTAATTGTGTAAAGCTCATTGCACCAGATTCATTAGAAAAAAGCAGTATTTTGAATAAACAATATTTGTATTTGAGTTTTATGGTGACTCTAAACAAGAAAGCTTTTTTTCGCACTTTGATAATATTTCAGCTCTGAACCGGTTCGGTGCATGGTTTAACCGAACCGGAACTGAATCGGTATTCAGTTCTTTCTCTCTCTCTCTCTCTCTCTCTCTCTCTCTCTCTCTCTCTCTCTCTCTCTCTCTCTCTCTCTCTCTCTCTCTCTCTCTCTCTCACACACACACACACACACAGTGTGTGTGTGTGTGTGTGTAAGCTCACCGGTGCCTCAAGAAGCACGTCAGTTCAAACCCCTCTACACGCGTAGATGACTCGGTTCTACCAACACCGCGATGGCTGTGCTGTGAATTCACACAAACGCGCGCACGCACATTGGCAACACACTCGCACGCGAAAAGGGCCCGCGCGGGCAGGAAACAAGAGGATGGGGTGCACGAAACGCGGAGGCAGTGATAGAGGGACATAGCAACGGCTGAGAAGAGGTGTGAGCGATAAAGCGCATTTACAACTGTCCTTGAGACTTGAAGGGCTAATCAGCCGCCATCGTTAAATTTGTTATCTCCCTTACTCTCTTTGTACGTCCCACGCGCACGTGGCGATGGGTGTGAGGGTTTTTTTTTCTCTGGCTTACACCGTTCGTCCCGCTGCTTTTCTCACGCAATCTCCAGACTAGGCGTTTCTCTTTTTCTTTTTGCTCACAGATGCTCACAGTCCTGTGTTGAGCTCCTCTAGATGTCCGAGAGACGTCCCTTTTGCCACTTTTCCAGGCGATATTTCGAGTTTAGGAAGATTATACATGGAGCACATATAATCGAGTGGTTTGAGATTGTATGACACGTTCGATTTGATTGAAATTCCTAGTTACCCGAATTTGAGTTGACGAGGTATTACTGCATTTAATTTTGTCACATCTGCAGACAATCAGCCTTGTGGTTGCACTTTAGCTGCTTTTGGATGCGCTAAACGTAGATAAAGCACGCCGCGTGCCTTAAAGTGTTCTTGTTTTGCTTAAGCTGAAGCAATTTTTTTTTCTCAGATTTTACGGCTTTGAGTTGACGGTGTTTTAATGTACAAGCGCAATCAGCTGCACCGTGTACACCACTACGTAATATGTTGCCCAAAGCATGATGTCGAGCGGACTGCAATGCTTTCAGCGATTCGAAAGCTGGCAGCACCACACAACACTCTGGACCCCATCGTCTTTCCAAGCGGACATTGGATGCTGCGCAGAGACGTGTCGCGCCTTCTACTAAGCTTCCTTCAGGAGACAGAACTGGCGAACTCGTGGTGAAAGGACACTACCATTGACTAATTAGGAGGAGCTTGGGCGAAGCAATTGCCGGCATATCCAGCCAGGCTAACCCCGCCTGATCCCTCACAACCACCACCACCACCACCACCACCACCACCACACGAACCAATTAGTGATTGGCGCTGACAGAGCGCATCTTCCTTAACAGGTAGTTCAATTAGCAGTATTGATTAAATTCCAGAAAGTTGCAATTAAGCGGACCCGGCACTCAATGCACTGAACACTTAACGTATGTTTTTTCCCCACTAAACATAACATCTGACTTTGCTTCCTGCTCTTCCTGCAGAATATCTCACGCGCAACGTTCATACATTTAGCTGTACAGTAACCGCTGACTTCTGACAAAAAGGCACGAGATTCATAGCTCTTTACTGCGCTTGAAATACTATAATTTATTTTTTTTTATTTCGTTATTGTAACTTTACCCTGCAAGGTGCCCTTTCGCTCTATGTTCGTAGTCGAACTACGAGTACAATTACAAGCATTCGTTTTGTAACATTCTGCTCTAAGTGTCAACGTTATGCCTCCTCCGTGGCAAGTTTGCGCAGCCGAAGTTACGATATCATCCCACTTGGAGGAGCTCTTCACTCGCACTTGAATATTATGGCAGCAGGGATTCCCCAGAACTTTTACCGAACGAGTACTCAGTTTCAGTCTTCCTTTTTTATCCTTCAGCTGATATTTTGGGGAACCTTACCATGTAGCCCACTGCGGGAAAAAGAATGTTACAAATAGCCTCAATAAGCTGTAGCGTTGGCATCATGCTGGCTTCTGCCTTTTGGCATCAGAACCGAACAATGTCCGCACAATCCATGAAGTTTTACAACAAGGGCCAAAGAAAATCACAAAACACCCACCTCCCCCTTCCCCTTCCACCTACCCACGCGCTCAACCTCCTCCCACACACAGACAAACACACGCACACGCACACACACCCAGCGTCACAACAAAGCTTAGTGGCTCGAGGAACCATTGACATACCTGATGTTCGGACTCCCTCGTTTCATTGTCACGGCATTGTCGCGGACGCGGTGCTTGGCAAATGCTCGCCTGCTCGAGCGCGTCGGAGCGTAGAGTGGCGCTGTTGACACCAGTTGACACTCGGCTTCCGCGCCCGCTTCCTTGTCCCAAAACAAAGGCGTGTCCGCGCGCCCTCGCCGAGGCCACATGGCGCCAGCCTTTCGCCTGTCTCCTCGCCCCGGGGAGGAGGACGGGCAGCACGATAACGACACACCGGGCAACCGGTTCTGAAGGCCGCTGAAGAGGACCTCCGTTGTGTTCCCGCTTCCCGGCAGTTCGGCCGACGATCGAGGCTTGAGTAACCGAGTTTTGTCATAAGCGGAACACGGGCCGCCGGATGAGTCTGGCTCATTCCTTTTGCGGGCCTTGCGTGATTTGTATTGTATTCCGCAGCAAGGGTTGGGCATGACGCAGAGGAAACCTGTGCGGCTGTCACGATTATAGGAGTTATCTCGGGACTAGGGAAGCAGCCTGTTCGTTACATCCAAGTACAAATGCATCTCGCTAGTGTGTAAGCGGCGAAGAGATGTAGCGGTTGTCTATGAGCTGGCAAATTATGTGTGTATGCTCCGCTTGTGAATGCATGTTTAAATTCAGCCGGATGCATTTCAGTTCATCTGACATGAATCCATGGCAGAAAAAAAAAAAAAAAACTTGTAAGAGGCATTGGCTATGCGCGCATAGAAAATGGAGCGAGGCTGAATATCCAATGAGCTTGTACAACGAAGTAGGGTCGAGATTTTCGAGAAAAAGCGTTCAACAAGACGGATCGGACGGAGTCATAATATCCAACGATAAAAATGACCCGATTGTGCCCGAATGAAGCCGATCGTGCCCGTAATATCCGAAGAGGCTGAACACCCAACAAGGCCCCAAAACCAGCCGTAGCTGCTTGCCCACCAATAGTGAATATCCAACAAGACGGAAGATACAGCAATGCTTACATTACCACGCACCCTTTGTTCAGTCTTTCCCTCTCCTTATCTTTTCGGTACATGGACCTCGGGCGCATTCGCTTATTGGCCAAATCGTTGAGGGGTGGGGAGGGGGGGGGGGGTAAAAATAAACGATTTGTTACTCTTTGCTTAACGTGTTTACGTCTTCATATTGGACATTTTGTAACTGCTGCGTGTTTACGTTGCGGTTTCAAACCCGGCAAATAGGCACTGACCAGCTGTCAGACATACCTTCAACAGAGGTAAACGAGTTGCGAAAACCCATAAAATAGAGACAGGTTGCAATGGTTCGTTTTTTGACCCCGAAGTAAGCTTTTCTAGAAATGACACACGCACACGCACGCACACGCGCACTCACACAGGCGCGATCTCTAGCTCATATATGTGTAATCGTCCGCAGCACTGCGCTGCGTGCTTCATGCTCTGTAATGGTCCGTTCTTTCTCCCTGCTAGCTCAGTCTTACAGCCCTCACACTTTCGAGAACCGATAATACGGCATTTTCTTTGCTACGAGTGATCAATCGACAAGCCAGCGCATATTGCGATCAGCGACGCCAACCTCGTGTTTAAATCAACGTGCTTGTGCTGAAGATTGTGTGTGCGCGTATTACTAATATTCCCGCCCTTCAAATTTCTTTTGGCGCTCCTGATGCCTTTTTTGCAAGGGCCTTGCTCTCAACGTCCGGTAATCGTTAATGAAACAAAATTGGACTCCGTATTATTTATCATTGGAACATTAAGGAAATGTTTTTTCGCAAAACGCGGAATTAACGACAAACAGCAAACTCCGAAGAACATCCCCCAAACTTTCCCAGAAATCAACGCTGAATGCACTGACCCTTGCATAGTACAAGCGCGGTTTCTTGCCCTATATTTAACTTGCCTGAATCTGCAGTGAATATCTATTTGTATTTTTTCTCGATAAAGTTAATGAGGATGATGATGCCCAAACTGCATCGGGGCTGTGATAGGGCCCCAAGAAGATAATTCAGAGTAATTTAAACCACATTTTGCGTACAATACGTGTGAGCCGCGAATAACATGCTTTTTTTGTTAGATAAGCAGCCGTCACTACAGCAAACAAGGGTGCTCGGGCGCAGATGCATACAACAGCTTAGAAATTGCATCGACTATTGTAAATAAATTAGTGAAAAGTATATGAAATGTTACGAAATTCTTCAGTGATGTGCAGAAACAGCATTATAGTGCTGCCTGGTCCTAAAAGCCTCTTCTTTATTAAATTAACCAGTTTAGAAATCTGGGCCAGAGGCTATTACCAAGAAAGTATTACAATAACAACAATAACAAGGAAAATGTTATTGACCGGATCACAGGGAAAGTTCCCAGGGTGCAAAGTAATTCTGTCACTTGTTCAGCAACCGGCACAAGGAAGCCTTCAGTGCACCATTGCCGCCGAAACACATCTACCAAGGGAACAAAACCTGCAAAGGGACATGCGGCGAGCTCGGCAGAACCGCTCGGCGGGCAGTGTAGCGGCGAACACCCAGTGGCTTTCCTCTTACGCATGATATGTCTTCCATAGAGTTTCATACTAATATATGCCAGAGGGAAACCTGACGCCCCTGTCTAAGGGAGCGGCGCTGCAGCGAGCGTTCCGTCATGTACCGAGCAGGCCCGTTCCACTTATTCTTGGCATGGCTCATGAACAGGCTGAAAAGTTGCCTCTGGCTGCAAAAAAGCTGCACTATTACTGCAAAATATTATGCAAATTTGTTTTGTTATTATAAAATTAAAGCGTCAACAAGATTTAGTTGTCAGTGAATATTGACAAGGTTCATGCAAGATAAAAAAGAAAAAAAAAAGTTTCCCGTTTTTGTTGATTTTGGCTTCGAGACAAAAAAGAAGTCATGTGGCTAGCTAAGCCAAGTAGGCGAGGAACGTCGCTAGTTGCAATGGCGGCACCCACGACGGCCCGCGATTGCAGTGCCAGATTTCCCTCTAGTATATATTAGTATGAAACTATTATGTCTTCTTTAACAGGTAGATGTACACTTCGTTTGAATACATTTAGATTTAATGCTGCTGCGACCGGTTTCGTGCCGTATTGCTGTTTCGTTGTTCTTTCTAAACGCGCTTTCGACGACACGCCAACACCCGTGTCTGCTCGTGAATATGCGGGGGGCTGAAAGATGCCTCTCGACGAGAATTTCATAAATTCAGTGGCAATCTAGACAGCGAAGTGCGAGAACTGGAGGGAAGCCTGCAGTGAAGGAGCAAAAGCCCTTCTCTTCAGTGTGCAGCTGTGCAGTGCGTTGTTCGTGGGCTCCGTGCAGCATGGCCTACCTAGCGCTATCAAATTTCTACAAGACAAATTTACGGTCGATTCAATCGATCCACTCCGAAGCCCTTCAAGTTTTTCTTGGATTACCACGGTGTGCTTCGGCTGTTACCAGTGTTGCTGCGGCTAGAGACCGTCCCATTTTAACCTCCGTCACTGTCGACACCCTGAGAGTGAACTATAGGCATCGTGCTCGCCTGCCTTCCAATCGCCTTGCGCAGCTACCTTTTTGACAGACCCCCCTTGAATCTTCCTCTAAAGTTGCTTCTGCCTGTGCTGGAATCTTTCCGCCGTGTTTTATGCTTGTAATGAGACCATGATCTTCAAATTGGTATTTGTTGCAACTGGAGGTACGTCTTACTCTCCAGAGTATCAATAAAGCTGGAGTATTGCACCTGACCATCGACACCTCACTTTACACTTACTACAAACGTCTTACAGGGACTGGCTGCATGTACACACCTACAGGTAAGTGACATCCCTTAGGTTGGCCGGGGCTCTGGTCATCCCAACAAGGACACTCACTACAGTCGGACCTCTTTATAATGAAGTAGTATCGGAACAGCAAATTAGTTCGCTATATCCGATATTCGTTATAACAGTAGAGGTAAAAATCGGCTACAACAAACCGACAATCGGGCTCGCGCAAAAATACTTGATACAAAAATCCATTTTGAAGCTTCCAACACACTATAAACAATTTAACCCTTACCTTTCTCCCTATTGCATTTCAAGCTGAATGAGCCGGAACATGAGTACCTGAAATTACAACAAAACAAGGTCCTTTTGACAAAACAGGCCAGAGTCTTTATTTGATGAAGGATGTGATCTTAATCTGGTGGCTACTCAGCGCACTGAGCAGGATGGAGTTTTGCACAGTATCCACGAACAAAAGGGGCTTCATACTTCTGCAGTTTCGGATGCCGGAGGGTTTTTCTAAGTAGCTTGTCAGCCTCCTGGTCAACTATTTCTTCGTTATATCCGGCATCGCGCGCGGCTCACGGTTTCTGTTTCGTTATAAAAGAATAAGAGACATTGAAATAAAGCGTGACCAACCAAAGATGGTATTTAGATTGCTATAGCCGATAATTCGCTATATCACTGTTTGTTATGACCAGGTTCAACTGTATTACGTTACCAAAACCGAACATCGCAACATCGACTGCTTCGGAGCTTAGTGCCGTGGTGTACTCACTGCAGCACATAAACCGGGATTTACATCGCGAATGGGCCATCTTTTATGACCCGAAAACTACTCTGCAGTGCCTTTCGTCTGCCCTGTGCCGAGGTGTCTATGGCTCGAGGAACTCGTAACGGAAATAAGAAAATTGTTTACCTTGAGGGTGCCAATTTTGGTCCCAACGTAGAGCTTCAGTGACACACAAGCCACTGTGGCATCGTCGGCAGCGATTGCGGGCATCAAGCTGCTCGATCTGCCCACGACGCTGTGCACACCTGATGGGCGAACATCGGCTGCATAAAGAATCCGTTCTAAAATCCCGATATGTTCGGAGTATCTTGTTTAGCACGTTGGTATTAACAATTGTAACCAGTTCGTCACACAATATACGGTCATAAATAAGTTCGTAAAGAAAGGTGAGGTCAGCTCGCATTCATCGACATCGAAGAGTAGGAGAACTTTTTAGAAAAGCCGCGCCGCTGTTTGCGTCTGCTTGCACATGCGAAAACGCTGCTTAAAGATTGAGATTAACATATTTTGAACCCTCTCGATACAGTCACTGTTGGAGTGCCAGGTATCATTTCAAACAATTGATCAGAATTCGAGAAGAGGTAAGCAGACAGCCGAATACAACTACAAGAAAGAAGGAGAACCTTGAAACTCAAGGATTTGTTCAAACATTACCCAGATATGCAAGAGAGTGTCAGATAACGTGGGACGAGAAAAAGAGTACTCCCTAGTCCTGAATTTCGGCCATCATCGGCGGTACTGTACTTCCAATGTTATAAGAAGATTGCAACTGTTGCGCTTAATGACTATAAAAGGCAACTTTCATCTTCGACAGGTTCAAAATGAAATGGTTTTTGGTGCACCAACGATGGAATGACATGATGTGAGCCTGAAGAGAATACTGTCCTGAACATTTTACAACTACTATTACTACTACAAATAATAATAATCAATCAATGAACCATTTATTTGCGTGCGAGGAACAGCCTGGGGGGAGGGCTTTGTGCTGGCGCACGGAAAGAAGAACAAATGCACACAAACATGACGTACACACAGTTAATCCTGTATGTAACGAAGTTGACAAAAGTTCGCAATTTTTCGTTACATCCAAGCTTTTGTTACGTGCAGGTTTCGAGTTAAGGCTCGCGGAATTCAAGCAGAAACGAAGCCAATATGCTAGACATCAGTGAAGGTGAACTCAGCCTTCGTGAAAAACTGCATGAGTAGCGCATCCTGCTTTCGCACGAGCTTAGGCACCACACAGCGCTCCAAAGAAGCAAAGTCACTTACCCCCGAATTAACAAGTGTAACTTAAAGGAGCCATGAAGAGAAAATGCAAGTTGGTTTTATTCGAAAGATTTCGTGTTTTATAGTGCCCCCAGCGCTTGTCCGGATACAAACGGTGCTTTATTCACTGAGAAATTACACAATTTAGGTTAAAATTTTGATTTTCCCGCTCAATCGTGCGTTTTCGTGGTCCCAAATGACATCACAGGAACCGACCGCTCTGCAGCCTAGAATACCTTCATTCACGCATCCGCCGTACAGGGTAGAGACACGTATACGCTGGCGCCGCCATTTTCGGTTGCTCGATCGCCGCCGAAGCAAGTCATTGTGTCGAAACCGCGCTAAAATTATCGCCGCAACGCGGTTTACTGAAGAAGTTTGAATCATATTGTCTGTTTCGCGTTGCTAGGTCTCGTGGGAAACGAAAAGAATAACGCGTTGAGTCCGTTGGCCCAATTGCGGCGGCACGGGACCGTTCAAAGGTTGTCTCCACCCTGTACAGCGGTGTTGGTTTGTTCCCGCGTTTCTTTACGTTCCGTAACCTAGATGGCGCCACCATACCGTGGCAAGCGTTTGGTTTGTTTTTGCCCGCATTTAAACCTGGCTTGTTTTTGTTCTGGGAGAAAATATTCGTTCCCTGAAACAGTGCTCGCTCGACAAATGGGGTCACGTAAGACACCGTTGCTTGCGTCAATCGGCCAGTGTCGTCTGAGACAACCCCAAGCCCCGTAGTGCTGTGCAGCTAAACCAAAGCATGCTGTGCGCAGTACGAACAGCAGAACGCATCAGTACTTCTATGTTTACATGTGCTTTCGTAACTTCCACTGTTTGTCCCATCATTCTTATTGCTTTGTAAAGAATGTGCCCTAAATTTAAGCGCAAATCGCTCGTTCGTCTAGTTTGTAAGCTCTACCTAATTTCCGTCTGCTTCTGCCAGCCTCCAGATTTTTTAGTAAAAGTGCAGAGAACCATGTCTGATCAGCCTGACGACTTCGTTACATCAACATTACCCGACCCCACGTTTGGTTACAGAGAGGTCGCAAACACATAGGCTTCAATGGGGGTGGCAATGGGGATATATGGCGTTCGAGGTTGCGCTAAAGCGCACTGCAGGAAAGCTAACTTTACACAGCGGCTTTCACAAAAGGATGACGATGACACACGCAACGCCAAGGAGGGCGCGCGGAGGGTAGTTTGTAATTTTTTCGTGTGGATATCGGAATTTGGAAAGGCCTGAAAGGAAGGTGAAGAGACAGAGGGTTACCCTCTAGGAGGCTGCTCCTAAAAAAGTAGTAAGCGCTGGAGTCATGACTTAGGGGTTAAAGAAGTCAGGGATCTCCCATGGGCTTGAAATGTTCGACGAGTGTTCGCCTGAAGTCGTTCCAGTGATCGGCAGAAACTTTAACATGTACGTACGTATGTATGTATGTATGTATGTATGTATGTATGTATGTATGTATGTATGTATGTATGTATGTATGTATGTATGTATGTATGTATGTATGTATGTATGTATGTATGTATGTATGTATGTAGCGAATCAGAATAGGAAATGAGGGGCTCGTTAAAATAAGACAGAAATAAGAGTTGGCAGGCAGTTGGCCCCGTGTAGTCCGAGTGGCGCTGGCTACCACCCCCAAGCACAGGAAACAAAAATACCCTAACATAAATACCCCAGAAAGCGGAGGGGAAAATCGCCCCGCCGGTAGCGTAGTGGTCATCGCACCAGACCGGTATTCTGGAGGTCGTGGGTTCGGATCCCACCTGGCGGGCACTTTGCCTCCTTTCTTTCTTTCTTTCTTTCTTTCAAACTCTTTATCTGTTTCAATGACCTCCCACATCCTCCCCTTTGCTTTCCGAGGTTTTCTTGACTGCCAACTTATTTCTGTATGCATGTATGCATGTATGTATGTATGTATGTATGTATGTATGTATGTATGGATGGATGTATGTATGTATGTATGTATGTATGTATGTATGTATGTATGTATGTATGTATGTATGTATGCATGTATGTATGCATGCATGTATGTATGCATGTATGTATGTATGTATGCATGCGTGTATGTATGTATGTATGCATGTATGTACGTAGGGGCTGTTACATCGATAAATGAGCATCGTTAAATTTTTTCATGAGCGAAACGCGTCTTTGTTCGAGCTCAAACTTTACACAAAAGTCAAATTTCGTGGTCTATATTTTTCAACACCAAGAATGGCGACGTCAGTTACCGGCTTATCTAGAAAACAAAAGAAAACAATTTTCGACTTCGGAGAGCGGCGGCCATCTTGTACGTTTATGACCAACTTGTATGCGCGAATATGTTTCCATGCTGCGTTGTTATACAAAACTGTGGAGGGGTATTCGCTTTTGGTCCAATTTACGCTATTTATTTATTTATTTATTTATTTATTTATTTATTTATTTATTTATTTATTTATTTATTTATTTATTATACCGTCATGCCAGAAAGGCATTACAGAAGGGAGTGGGTAAGACACAAATAGCAAGAACGACAGTAATGAGTGAAATTAGAGGCAATATAAAGTACAACCCTTTCCTAATTTTACAATGTTAGCTGTGAACTCTAAGGGAAAAATACAAATAAACGTTACTATGCAGTAATAAGACACAGGTAAGTTGCAAAACATTCCCAGTATACAATGTTAGCTAAGGCGTTTTTCAACAATACCGGATTTTCTTACAGGCAGTGGAGTCGGGAAGGCGGTTCCAATTTGAGGCCATCCGTGGAAAAAAATGACCAACAGAAGGCGCTAGACCGTGCATGGGGTATCGTGACTTTATTTATGTGGTCTAAGCGAGAAGAAATGTAATGAGGCGCTAGGATGAATTCGCTACGTAGTTCGGGGGGATAGAATATTTTACGAAAAAAATGCACGAAGCTCATACTAACGCATAAGACCTGAATGTAGCGAAGCTGTATACGCAACATTCACGACCGTCACGAATGTTTTTAAGTGCACGATTGGAGCCGATTTGCCTTTTGTTCGCGCCCGCAACGAACTTTACTCCATCACTGTTGCTATAAGTGTGAGCTTCTTTAATTTCTTTGGAGGTGATAATCATTCGACATCACTTTTGGGGGGGGGGGGGGGGGGGGAGGGGCATCTACTATGACGCGTCTTTCTCGCTCTGAGCAAGTGCTACCACGATTACAGCGAACACAAGGAAAAGGAAGGAAGGAAATAATTTTTATTGAACGTGGGGCTAGGCGGGAGTGGCTCGTTAGTTCAGGGGTTCATGTTCCGTCTTCGCCAGCAGGGCCCTTTCCGCCAGAAAAGCCTCGTCAGGAAGGGGCGAGCTACTTAGCATGATCTCCCAGTGCTCGGGGGTAGGGGAAGGGGGTTGGTAGATCTGGGCGGTCCTTGCACTCCCAGATGATGTGAGCGAGTGTGCCTGGTTGTCCACAGAATAGTGGATCGTACTGGGTGGGAAATACATAGTAGATTCATTCGAGTGGGGTGTGGAAAAGTATTCGTTTGAATAAACCGAAGAGTGGTTTCCGGCTATTTTGTCTGCTGTGGACGCGAAACCAGTAGAGTCTTCCTGCTTATCTTGTAGGTCTGAAGGGTGGTGGGATCCGGTTCTTCCTCCTAGGCCCTGTCGGCGAGCGTTCAGGCCGTGAAATGGGCAAACTCGTTGCCTTTCATGGAGGATTGGGCCGGGGTCCATACAATCTCGATCTTACGGTTCGGGGGTTTTCTTTGCAGGATCGGAACTCCTGCCGGGGCCACTAGACCCGACGTGAAACTTCGATAAGACCCCTGAGAGTCTGTAACCGCAGTGGAGGGATCTGCGTTAGCGCTAGACCTATTGCCAGCTCCCTACCCCTCGCGTTGTGGTGCGTGGGGTTGTAACGCTATGTGCTCGCTTTCGCAAGTCCCGACCGCCACCATGGCTCTCTTGATGTTGTGGTTGGCTGCATCAGTGCACGCGCCTGCGTGTTGTGGCAAGGCAACATGGGAATCCTCTTGCTCCCGCCTGGGTCTCTGAAATACAGCACTATCTGCCTTCCCAGTATCAGCCATCAGCCTCTTCTCCTCAGCCTCCATGGCTCTTTCCTCCAATGAAAATTGTCACCACAATGCCTGCATTAAGCGGAAGGTGGATATACCAGCCTCAGCTCTAAAGTTCTTTGCCTTGGAGCACATTAACAACAAATACAGAGGCCACTCTCACGTGTACACAGATGGCTCAGTGACGGCTACATCGTCGGCGATAGGGATCCCGATTCCTTCGTCGCTGACTACCATCTGCGCCCTACTTAGCCACAAGTCCTCTACGACAGCTAATGAGCTGGCTGGATTGCGCGCTTCTTTTGAGTATATTCTTTAGCAGCCGACCAATCAATGGGCTGTTTTTACAGACTCCCGATCCGCACTAGCGAGCTTAAAATCGCTTCCAAAAGAACAGCTCGCCTGGGAAATCAATCCTTTGCACTTACAAGCTATACGAAGGGGACACAGCGTAGATCTGCAGTGGCTGCCTGCCCACTTCGGAGTTGTCGGCAACGACGCAGCTGACAAAGCCGCCTCATCTGCCCACAGTCTCTGCACACAAGCTCTGCCGATCCCATTCACGAGAAAGGATGCGGCAATACTACCCTCATCAACCGCATGGAAAGCGTAGATGTCTATCTGGACTGCAAGGCAGCAATACGTGCCTCTTCACGCGATTGATCTTAAGTGCACCTTCAGAATGCCACCTGGGTTCAGCAAGCGCGAGGAAGCTATTCTGCGTATGCTGCGCTTGAATGTGGCCTACACGGGACATTACCTCTACAAAATCCAGCAGGCACCTCCCCCTTTTTGTTCCACATGTCGCTCACGAGAAGACATTCGCCATGTTATATGCGTGTGCTGCACCGTACACAGGCATAAACTAATATTATATTTCCGCAGGCAGCTTGGTGCGGGACTTGAACTGAGGGCTGCTTTGGGACCTTGGTCGGGTTTCAGTCAGGCTGCACGTTCAATCAAAGCTCTCTTGGAGTTTATTCGGAGCACAGAACTGGACAGAGTTTTGGGATTGAAAATTTTGGGCGCATCAAATGACATCTTTTCAATTGTATAGTTTTTTAGTTTTTATTTTCTTTCTTTCGTTTGTTTTTTGCTTTCTTACTCTTTTTCTCTTTCTCTTTGCTTTCTTTCTATCATCTAGCGTAGCAAGACAGCGCAATGGCTCGGCTGACCTCGCTGCTCTTCATTAAAGTCTCTCTCTCTCTCTCTTTCTCGACCGTAGTTTTGCCGCCGTACAATTTTTTTCAGCGCCTCTGCTCTCGCCACCCGTCTGTCGCTATGGTGCTCAGGATGCATATTTAGTGGCGCAGGGCGTGTCAGTATCAGCTTCCGCCATTGTTTAGGGAGTTCCTCAGATGGGCTTTCATCCTGTGAAGCCCATTGAAATTTCTGGAGGAGCTTCCGGCCGGCCTGGGTCAGCCCTAATCTTGCTCGTTGGTTCGACAGGTTTCCCTCCACGAGCTCGTATAAGGTATTGTGTAGTCCCATCTTGAGTAATTTATCGTTTGCGGTACTCATCGGTAACCCCAACGCTTGCGGGAGTGCCTTTCTGATTACCATGTCTATTTGGTTTCGCTCCTTGTTATTTAGCGCCACATATAGGGCTGCATACGTAATACGTGACAAGACAAATGTTTGCACCAACCTCAAAGTATCACGTTCTTTCCTGCCATGCCTGTTTGTTACCCGGCGGATCATGTGTGTGACCTGATCCGTGGTCCTTTTTAGGTTCTGAAGCAGGCGGTCGTTTTTAGCGTCGACTTGTATTGTAAGATCTAGAATACGGAGCCACTTGGTGGGCTTGATGATGTGGCCTTCCAAGGACATTTGGATGTCGTCATTATCTCGCTTTATGGGCCCTCTTCGGACTACAAGGAGCTCCGACTTTTGCGGTGCACAGGACAGGCCGCATTCCCTGGCGTATTGGTTCACGGTTTCAGCGGCGAGTTGAAGCGTCCCCTGCAGGCCACCGAGAGAGTCTGTGTTTGTCCATAAGGTGACGTCATCTGCATATAGGGCAGGGCGCAGATTGGGTATTTTCTCTAGTTGTTCCGGAAGGCCCAGTAGAGCGATGTTAAAGAGTAGGGGAGAAAGGACTGAGCCTTGGAGAGTCCCTCGGTCTCCTAGTTTGATACCATTAGAGTTGACGTTTCCTATGTTATGTATGGCTTGGCGATTGGAAAGAAATTGTACGATGTAGTGTATTCCTCATCCAGTTTTGCTCAAGTTGTGGAGGATCGCTTCATGTGTCACGTTGTCAAACGCTCCCTTCAGGTCAAGTGCAAGGATGGCCCGGGGGAGTATCGTGTTGCCGGGACGAGGATCTCCTCCGTGATTTGGATGAGTACATATTGCGTTCCTAGCGTGGTTTCTAGGCGCTTCCTGAAGCCGAACATGGAATCTGGCATCTGGAGGGTGTCGTCAAGGTGCCGCTGTAACCTCGTAAGGATTACCCGTTCCATAACTTTGCCAATACAAGAAGTAAGAGAGATTGGTCGTAGGTTTTCAATGCGTGGCGATTTTCCCGGCTTCAGTATATGACGCGTACTTCGGCCGTTTTCCACGCTGTTGGAAGTTTTCCTGTCCGCCAAAAATAGTTAAAGTGATCAGTCATAGTTTGTAAGGCTCTGTCGTCCAGGTTGTCAAGGATCTTGTTTGTTACTCGATCGGGACCGGGTGCGCTGGTTTTTTTGCTCGCGGCTATCGCTGCCCGCACCTCGTAGACCTGAATATCGCTAAGGCGGGGTTGGGCGCTCCCGCGTAAAAGGAAAGTTGGCACCCTTGCTCTGTCCAAGTATTTCATCACAAGATCCTTAAAAAGGTCTTCTTGTGTACCTTGGTACGAGTTGAAAGTACGCGTCAGGTTCCTGTTCGTCTTTCACTTGCCTTTTGAAGGATTAATTCGGTATCTTAGAAGACGCCACATCTTGCGCGTCGAGAGGGGGTTCTGTAAGCCGTCACATAGCTTTAACCAATTATCTTTGCACAGCCGCGCGGCGTACTCGGATGCGTGCTTGTTTATTAGGGCGATTTTCTTTTTAAGTCTTTGTTATGCTATGATGGGGTTTTTTCCACCGTCTGGTGAGGCTGTGGCCTGCTTCCCATATGTGCAACAACGTTGTGTCGACGTGAGGTGTTATGTAAGTTGTTGTAATCATTCGGGTACGAGTTTCTACGTCCTCAAGAACATCCTGCAGCCATTCCTCACAGGTTAGGTCAGGAGGACAGTCTTTGGTTGATCGCCCTTTGCGGAATTCGTCCCAATCGGTGATGCGGGCAGCTCCAACTTAGGCTTTGTAGTTCGCCCGCCTGATGAGGGTTTGGATGATGTTGGGGTCCGATCCGAGGTTCCTGCCGGGGTTAGCCAATGTGATATCTACTGTTCCCGACAGAAGAGAGAGATCAGGGTTCGTGTAACGTGTTGCGCTAGTGCCAATACGAGTCGCGGTTTGAGGCCATTAGGTAGCGCCAGGTGGTGCTGTTCAATGGCGTTGGCGATGGCCTTGCCCTTTTTACTGCGGAGCAGTATATGTCTCACCCACCCAGTTTCCATTCCGGTGAAGGTGATTTACTCTTTCAGAACACCTCTTTCAGAACGGCTATCACAACGGTTATTCTCCTCGCCACCACCGATGCCTGTTTCACAGGTTGCGCAGTCGGCTGACAGCGGCCGTAGCGCCGTTATCAGATGATTGCGGATTATCAACAGCAGCGCGAATGGGTGTAAAAACGTCCGAAAGTCGCCGCCACCGCCGCCATCAAGAATTAATGTAGCCGCGGCTATTGCCGCCTCAAATTCCACCTCGCCAACGACCTGCGGATCTTTGCGGGTTGAAAGGAACTTGCCCCGTTGGGACGCCTGCGTGAGCACACAATTCTTCTGTAGCTTGAAAGCCATTCCGAGTGACATTGTCGCGTCGGTGACCCTCGTTGATCAGCTGGTAATAGTTCTTCTGGCGGAAGAATAATATATCTTAGCGCGGCCGTATAGTCTTTCTCTCTCCCTTCGCCGGTGTATTTCACGCCTAATTATGCGCCCGCCTCCGGTGACCGGTTTAGGCCTCCACGGGTTGGGAGTGGAAGGAGGGGGCATGCGCGCACAGCAGGGCTTAATGCCGCTAACGATGACATACCCGTTGTGGGGATGCGAGATTTAAATGTGGGAGTCTCATGGCTCAATATGCCCTATCAGCTGCCATCCGCAATCGAAAGGTTTGGGTCTGGGTTAGTGTGTTGCACAGACAATAAGATTCCCATGACTGGGCAGAGAAAGGGACACCCACCTGTGCGTCCGCTGGAATAGAGGTCGAGGCCTTCAAGTTGTTAACCCTCTATGGGACGAACCCGTGCCGTTCGCTTGGA
This sequence comes from Haemaphysalis longicornis, assembly GCF_048455015.1. NCBI lineage: Eukaryota > Metazoa > Arthropoda > Arachnida > Ixodida > Ixodidae > Haemaphysalis > Haemaphysalis longicornis. Next base: position 307,458,743 of record NW_027526203.1, on the reverse strand, counting down.
GGAAGAAGAGCTGGAACTCAAGAAGTGTCAGCCCCAACAGAAGCGTATCGGCGCGAAAACAACGGAAAGCCTTTTGCCGCCGCCGTTGCCGCCACAAAGTACAGCTGATCGAGTAGCTGCGAATCCCTCCCGCATGAACACCAACTGGCCCGCTTAGAACGCTGACGTGGGACAATACAATATACTTTGTTCAGATTAAGGGGCTTTCAGAGCGACATGTTCGACAGTGTCTTTCACTTCTAAGCACCCGCTCATGACCAGTTTTCTGTTTATGCGTGTATGGGTTGGGAGTGGAGAGAAGGGGGAAGGGGTGGGCACGCACAGCTAAAGGTTTCATACCCTTCCTGATGACATGTCCGTTTGTGTTGGCAGGAGGTTTAAACATGGCCGTCAAACAGTTCAATTCGGCCAGTCCGGTATCCTCAGTGTTAGAGTGGATTGGGTTGGCGTGTTGCACAAAGAGTAAGATCATATTGCCTATGATGCGAGAGGAAAAGAGGCTGCTCTACGTGTGTCCGCTAGGATAAAGGTCGGGTAATTCCTAATTTAATTCTGGTATTTGGCTAGGAAATATGCTCAGTCAGAAATTACAAACAAACGCGTTTTGGTTCGTGCACTCCGTGGAGGGCGTGCAGCTTCGTAGGGGATCCGTTTTCGTAGAATGGAAGGCCACTAATTTTTTTGTGTGTGTTTTGTCCGTAGACCCAGAGTTTGTGTGGCACGTTGAAGTCTCCAACGATGAGTGTTCGGGAGCCTTTTGCGATCGTGAGGGCTTCTTGGATGGCTCCGCGACGCCCGTATTCTTTCTGGATGGTCTGCAGTATTTGTTTAGTACAAGTAATTTCGTCGTATTTCTGGTTGTTAGCGGGATTGTTTGGATTAGGGTATGTTCACATTCATTTTGCGGAGTAAGGTGTTGAACGGCTGCAATGCTCCCTTTGACCACGATTGCAGTTGACTTGCCTGACGGGTCCGTATAGGTGATGAATCCGGGGAGTCTAGCTGGACCATTGGTTTCTTGTAAAGCTATGATGTCTGGTTGTGGGTCGAGAGTTTCTGGGTATTGCTGCAAAACTCCCGTTTTGTCCTTGATACCGCTTCAATTACACTGGATCACCGCGGTGGCATCCTGGTGGATACTTCAATGGGTCGTCGTAACAAGCTGCGGAGTCTTTGCTATCTCCCGACGTCACACGAGTATGGAGTGGGCCGTTTGCTGCGCCCGTTGGCAACCTCCAGCTTCTCTACGATTGCAAAGTTACGGTACACTTTATCTGATAGTACTTGCATTTCTTCCTCACATTCCACATTTCCTTGCGCAACGTCAGCGCTTGCTGAAAAGTATGCATGTCTTCTCGGATTGCTCTATATTGCCCATTCAATTTATATGTTAGCATCGTTATCATGCTGTTTATGCAGGGTTGTTCGTTTGCGGGTAAAACCCGATATTACCCGAATTTCGCACTCCAAACTTGTTTCAGGAGAATCAGGTCAAACCCAATTTCTCCCGGAATGAACCATTTCAAACTAGCGATCTGCACAATCGCGCGGTGACGGTTCGCCATTTTTAACTGCAGTAGAACCTCGATAAACGGAAATCGCTTAAACGGAATTACCGCTTAAACGGAACAGTTGCCGGTAAGTTGGTTGGTTTTGTATGCAGATAACGTAAAAAAAAAAACTCCCGGTAATCGGAACGAAAATTTCCGCGTCACCGTGTAAACGGAACCAGAATTGGAACTTCTTACCCATTGGCATGAGAATCAGCTTTTTACGGTTCCGGCTGTTTTTGTTTTTGTTTTTTCTTCCTCCGTGTTTCTTTTTTAGCCTCGTTGGCCTCGTAAACCTCGTCTCGTTAGTGGTCAGCCGTGTTAGCGCAATGAATGCAACATCGCAGTTCTTGTTCCAGTCGTTCGGTCTCGATTCAAGACGCCGAGGTTACAGGGCTCAGCTCCTGCCGCCTAGTTCATGCCATCGTGGTGCTGCTATTCGCGCTTCATTACCGCGTTGCCGTCTTCTAAATTCGGTGGCTCGTAAGCACTGGGTGAAGTTGAAGCCTCTAGCCTCCGTAAAGATGCAGCTGCAAGGACTCAAACAAAAATAATTGATGCATTTTGTAGTGCACAGCGACTCATTGTTGCCAAATCAACTTTGTGAATGCTGTGCCTAAGCCTCTTGTAGTTTTATTGCTTTCTGAAAAACTATCAGCTACATTCACCTTCTAGTGCTTAGAGTTCCATGAAACGCCATTAAGAGTGCGTACGCACATAAATTTGCACATTTGCACATCTTTCTCAGTAAACGGAACTCCTGTTAAACGGAGCTAAATTTTTCGGTCCCTTGAAGTTCCGTTTATCGAGAGTCTACTGTAGTACTTGCTGGAAGCAAGTCCCGCAAACACGGCTTTCGAACACATTAAATATTGGCATGACTCTACCGCTCGCTACTGCAGGCTGGCAAATGTGGCACTGACATTGTCGTGCCTAGCTCATGGAAGCTGTGATGTCAAGGGAACTTTCTCCTGGCTGCGATACGTTCAACGATAGGACATATCTCGAATGATTTAAACAAGGATGTGTAAAAAGTCGATTACCAGGTTTTAGTGAATGAAATGTTCCCTTTCTTGGAGGTTATCAATGCTCTTTACGGTCACCATTACTGATTCATTTCAGACACACGCCAAATTTCAGAGAGTATTTGCTAGAAAGCCCTGATTTCCACCCGATAATCAGCTTGAAACAAACACCAGTTTTTACGCTATAAAATTAAGAAGCTCGTGATACCTTCTAATTATATAAGCAGAGGGTATTAATTAGTACTTCTCTAAATTCAACCCGAAAAAACCCGAATTTCGGAAAAAGTTTCCAAAAAACCCGATTTCTCCCCGATTACCCGTTTGAAAATACCACCCGATTTTTACCCCCCCGATTTTAAAAATGTATAAAACCCGAAAACGAACAACCCTATGTTTATGGCTGTCTGAAACTATGGCGGTTGGGTTTGCTGGGAAGTTTCTTGCGTTGGGACGGAATTTTGGGTAAGCAGGTTTGTGAGCGCACTCTGTGGCTCCCGGAGTCGGTTGAGGTTAATGGAGGTGGGGCTGTGTCCATGGTTGCTATCTGTCCTTGATCTAGACGGGAAGGCTTCTTTGGTTTGTCAGGAACGCTCCCGCCTGCATTTTAACACGAAAGTGTTTAATCCGGGATACACGAAGATTTAACATACGCCATATCCGTCGCAGAAGTGCCGCCACTACAACGAAGCAAGCGGCCTGTAAAGGGTGCACCCCTACATACAGCGTCTTCTTGTGGGGAAGCAACCGGTAAACGCTATACTTAAGGTTGTTCGGTTTCGGGTTTTATATTTTATCGCGAAAGTTTTACGTCGGAATACACCAAAATTTCACTTACGTCATATCCGTCACGGAAATGACGCCAGTACATCTTTGCCGAAGCGACCTGCCAGCAAGACGTCGCTCGCCAAGCACACGCACTAGGCAGTCGCCATCCCGCAAATCATGCTCAGCTGCAGATTTCGCTGCACATTTCACTTTCATGTTTTACCGATTCCTGACAGAGGAATCAACCACAGTTTTTTTCAGGGGCTTCTAATCTTGGCTGAAGTGTGGCGATTGTGGATCGCTGTTGTTCGACTTGTGATTTTAGCAGTGTACATTCGTGGCATGGAGGGTAATTTTGATTTTCCGGGAGGTGTATAGGGGGTATGCGATCGCCGTGCCGTGTTTTGCGTGGCGTCAAAACGGACTGTGAGATTGGCTTGGCGCCAGGTCAAATTGACGGAGCTTAGTCGGGCTAGAGAAATTTTCGCCAGGTATAGGTTTGCAATTTTCAGGCCACCCTGGGGGCGTAAATCTAGCATATAATCATCCTTGGGAAGGGGACTAGGTTTGCGAGCAGATTTGCGTACAGGCTGGGGCGTTGGAGTTTGGGGCCTACCTCGTCTTTATGCCTACCTCGTTCACGGTTTTTCCCTGCCGCCGCCGCTGGGCTTTTTTGACGACGTTGATTCACGCCGCGGTGGTTCAGTGGCTAAGGCGTTGCGCTACTGAGCCCGAGGGTGCGGGTTCGATTCCCGGCCGCGGCGGTAGCTTTTCTGATGGAGGCGAAAAGAAAAACGCCCGTGTGTACGAGATTTTGGCGCACGTTAAGATCCCCAGGTGGTCAAAATTAATCCGGAGCCCTCCACTACGGCGCGCCTCATCGCCTGCGTTGCGTCGGCGCGTTAAACCCTACAATTAATCGGTTTCACAATTTGCTTCGAGAGGTCCCACACATGAAAAGTGTAAATACTTGACAAGTGTTACTCCCAGGAGTGATTCAGTGGTTCAGCCACTGGAGAGGATGTATGTTCGATTGCCGCCCCCGGCCACTGCTTTTGTGGTCTAGACGAAAACTAAAAACGCCTGTATGTATATTTCGACGCTGGGTAAATATTCCGAAGGGCTCAAAATTTTTCTTCCAACTGCAACATACGGTGCGCCTCAATGAGCGCTTGCGCGAACATCGAAACACCCTCAAGGGCACGCCTACGTCACATTTATCATCTCACTGTAAAAGTTGTGGCTGCTATCCGATGCTTAATAAAACTACAGCCTTGTTGGCTCACAAGGATAGGAGAACAAGGGAGATAGCGGAAGCGTTTTATATGAAGAAGAATTCAGAAGATTGTGTTAGTTGCCCGTCCATATCGCTACTGGACTGCGAAGTAGACTATCTGGACAGATGTTGTATGACTGGTTGATCTGTGCACTTGTGAGATATGTCAAGATTGTTATGGTCACACACGTTCTTATATATTTCCCTTGTGTAATAAATACGTCAGTTGTTAATCAGCGCTCGTGTTGTTGTCCTCTTCTTTCTGTCCTGGTTTTTTGCGCGCTGTTTCCCCACTATGAATCTGTACCAACTGACCCAGTTCGCGACACTTTTGAATATTTTTGATGACAGCTTGGTAGGCTTGTGCGAATAGTGATATTTTAGTTCGAAGCGAATTCGAAGCGAATAGTCCTAGGGGTCGAATACTTTCGAAGCGAATTCGAATATCTGTCAGGTGTCACTGAGACATTCCGGTAAAAAAGTTCTACAGTAAAATCTCGATGATACGAATATCGCGGGACCGCGAAAAATATTCGTATCATTCGAAATTCGTATGAACCAACACAGACCAAGAAATTGAGCACTGAAAAAAGTTTTCGTTTAATTCTTTTCTTACTTTCGCATGGAGAAATCCGTGACGTTTTTCTGCTTGTTCTTAACCTCCATGTCGCCGAGCGGTAATTTCTGGACTTTCGTCTATTCACTCGCGGTGACCAAGCTCACTACAGGAGCGTTTTTGCACGCGATTCATGCGCGTCGGCGTTGCGCGCGCGATTTTAACGCCCGCCTCGGCGATTCCGCGCTCGCGGTCGCCTGTGCCTCTGTCAGAAAATGACGCGCGTGGCAGTGGGAGGAGCCTGGCGCCAATGGGAAGGCGTGCACCTCACGGCGGTAGTTTCGAAGCGCTCGAGACAGCTGGCTGGCTCCCAGGAGATGTTTAGGCTTAGCACCCCGGCAGATATTTCATAGGCGCTTTCACTCGCGGCGCGGATGATTTTTTATAGCACCATTTTCGCCCACATTGTTAGCTCGTTTACCGCACAAGAAACTTCGTGTGTGCTTTGAGCGGTATCTTAAGTAGCGGTTAGAAGCGGTGGCTCGAGCGCCCCGCACCACTTCGCTACCGAAGGTGCCGCCTGGTTGCCGCGGCCGGCCGGCAGCGTGCGGGTGGTTTCGCGGCGGCGTCAGCGCGCCTGTGGAGTCCGCGGCGCGTTTTCGCGAACAGAAAACAACAGCCCGGCCGTTCCTGGAGAAAGAGCCCGTACGTCACCGTCTCTCGCTCGTTCGTCAGTCGGGCGCCTCGCCGGCTCGTTTGTATCATCCGCTGGGCCGCGCAGGCCCGTTCGCGAGAGCCGAAATTTTTCCCATTGTTGCAGTGGGAATAATTTCATTGTTTGAAACAAGGAGACAGGAGTCTCGACTACCCTGCCGAACATGCGCGAAGGCTGCGACGAAGCGACAACGCTTTGAATGTGGCTTAGCTTGTCTTGGCTCCACGTGTAGTCAAGATGTAGTACTGATGTCGATGGCACTGCGGCTTGCCTAACGAAACCGAAACTTGAACGAAGTTTTGATATTCGTTCATCCCGAATACTTCGAAATATCGGAAATTTTAAATTCGAGTCGAAGCGAATTCGAATACTGTAATATTCGTTCGAATATTCGAAGCGCCCGAATATTCGCACAAGCCTACAGCTTGGAACCTCTTAGCTAACACCTTCATGAAGATTCTCTAGTCAGTGTTAGTTAAGGTAATTGGTCTGTACCCCGTGACTCTAGCAAGCAGTTCTGTGTCGTCGCTCTTGAGTATGAGGATCGTGTGCGCTTTCGAGAAAGTAGGGGGAAGGGCCGCTTTTTGGAAATATACCCTGAAAACATTGTGCAAGAGAGGTGCCAAGACAGCTTTAAACATTTTAAAAGCCGAACCTAGCCGGTTGGGTCCCGGAGATTTGCCATTATTTAAGCTATCTATTGCTTCTTCAACTTCATTTAAGCTTATTGGGCTTTCCAATTGCTGTGTTATGTCCTCATCGAGACGGGGTAACAAATTTAGGGAGGACCGTTCGAATCCCTCCTTTGGGGGATTGCAGGCAAATAGGCTCTCGTAGTGCTGTACAAAAGCCTTTTCAATATCAGATTGTTCCTGCATTTCAGCGCCATCATAGATAATTTGACAAATTTCTTTCTTTTTTAGCATGACGCTTTTCATCTGCCCATGACCGTTTCGTGGGCGCCTCCCCGGCTAACAGTCTTTCTGCACGGGCCCTTATTGCAGCGCCTTTATTGCAACGCACACAACCTCAAAATACAAGCTTCAGGGAACAATTTTGGTGTGGCCAGAAGTGCATCCATTGCAGGGGAACGAAAAGGAGACATGCATTCACCGTTTTTGAAAAGCGGCCACAGGCAGCGAGATTTATTCCATGTTCCGCCCAATCAGCAACAGTTCACCTTGTTACCATCCTCTCAAAATGAAAAGAATGCGCTTTAATAAATGAAACATCGACAGTCGTAACAAGAAGCAAATATAATAACCTTTGGAGCGTGCTTTTCGGGACACCAAGAGAAAAGCTTGCCTACAAGGACCTAGCAAATATCGACAGTGCCGAATTTCGTTGATCATTTTTTGTTCCGCCGAGTCGAAAGTGCTTCATCGCACTCTTGTTCGTAGCATCCGTATGCACATCGCTCACAGATGTGGCTTACGATATCTGCAGATTTAGCAGCGCGGTAGGCAAAAAAAGAAGGTCAAAACAGCAGTGGCAGACACGGTGACCTCTTGACGCTTCACGTACACTAGCACGGACCATCAGAACGTAGTCCGCACGTCTACTGGTTTCGTTAACTGCCTGATCAGCACATGCTGTGATCACATGCCCTCTTGAGCCCGGAACACAAGCACGCTCTTTCAGCTGACATCAATAGTATCTGCTCCACTCTCTCCGATTCGTCAGGAGTGAAACAATGAAACAATGAAAGGAGTGTAACAATGACTGGATCAGCACTGAGGATTGGATGGAGGCATGCAAAAGACACCAAAATGCTGGTTTTGCATTGTATCCGGGCAAGCTGTGTCCCTGGGAGCGCTGATAGCCGTATATTACTTTGACAAAACAGACAAGAATCAGTTTATCGAGTGTAATCAGGGCATAGTTTATTCGACACCGCTGCACTGCGACAGAGAGTACGCGGGCCAGACAGGCCGATGCACGAATGATAGGCTTCGCGAGCATGCACTATAAACGTGAACCGAACTGTAAATGGTCAACTTGGCACCCATTGCCGTGACTGTAGGTGCACCCCAGAATTTACACGCATCCGTATCTTAGCTGGGCACAATAAGAAGGAGGTACGGGAGATTACTGAAGATGCTGAAACAGCCAGGCTACAAGAACAGCACGCCTTCCGTGGCCCTGTCAGATAAGGAACTGAATTTTTTGCGCGAAAATTCCTGCCCACGTTGATAGCCAAGTGCCGGGTGTTGATTGATTGTAGGGTTTAACTCGCCGACGCAACGCAGGCGATGGGGTGCATCGTAGTGGAGGGCTTCCGATTAATTTTGACCACCTGGAGATCTTTAACGTGCGCCGTAATCTCGTACACACGGGCGTTTTTGCTTTTCGCCTCCACCAGAAAAGTGCCGGGTGTGTTTTATGTGGTCTTTGTGTTTATTTGTGTCTCTTTATCCAACTTGACGCATATACAGGGTGGTGCGACTATACTTGGAACACTTAAAAAAAATTTCCTGAGTGAACCGCCGCTGTGTTCGCGCTCAAAGTTCACACGAAGGTCGCATTTTGTGGTCTATTTGGTTTGACACGGGGAACAACGACTGTTTACTCTCAAAATAAATAAAAACGGTTTTCGCCTACGGGAAAATGGCGGCTGATTTGGATGTGCGAGACAGCGCAAGTTGATGTTGGAACGACGTCGCCACCTGGGGTATGCAGAACGAAACGCACGTTTGGGATTCACGATAGGAAGAAGCCTAATGGTGTAGCAGCCGATCATAAAATGTGAAAGCGGGTTTTCTGATCGTCTGCGAGCTCATTTGGCTCCTTCCTAGGTGAATTTTCTGATCGTCTGCTGCACCATTTGGCTCCTTTCTACCGTGAATCCCAAACGTGCGTTTCGCTCTGCATACCCCAGGTGGCGCCGCCGTTCCAACATCAACTTGCGCTGGCTCGCAAGTACAAATCAGCCGCCATTTTCCCATGGGCAAAAAATCGTTTTTATTTATTTTCAGAATAAACAGGTAAGTACTGTCGTTGTTCCCGGTGTCAAACAAAATATACCACAAAATGCGACCTTCGTGTGAAGTTTGAGCGCGAACAGAGCGGCGGTTCACTCAGGAAAATTTTTAAAGTGTTCCAATTATCCTCACACCACCCTATATATGTTCTCTGACTCTCTTCTTGAAAGTCAGCACTCGTGTTGTTTCATTCTTTCTTCGTTCTTGTTGTTCTGCACTGCAAACGTTCGATCAGACGCAAATGGTTTTTATTTCTACTTCTTATCCTGGTGGCGAAGTGAAAAGTTATTCGTCAATCCGTATCCACAAAGTCGACGAAAAAACAGTAGAAAACGTTGGGCCAAGGAGTAGAGCCGCTCTTACTCCCTCCTGCTATCACCCATGGTGAGTTAAATGCTGGGACGTCGCATATTCCTACATTTTTCGCCGGCTCGTGCTTCCTAAGCGAAAGGTCATGGGCTCGAATCCTGGGCACAAAGGCAGTTTCACAGCACAAAAAATAATAATAATAAAGCGCCCCTTTGTGCGAGATTAAGGCGTGTGATGCTCGTAATGAATCAATAAAAATAATAGCAGCATACCCCAGCTAACTCCGACAGCAAAGCCCAATTTATAACTCCGATTATTTAACTCCGTAATTCCAAGTTTTCCGTCGGGACCATAATCACAGTTGCCGTAAATGACAAGCAAGGTTTAATGACTATTCCAGGTATTTTGTCAGTGGAATAACAGTGCGATTACATATTACATACGAGGCGTCATTATGAAGATAAGTTTTATGTTAGGAGGCCCAGATGTACCGAATATAAAAATAAGAAACCTGAAGTACTCACAGTATATACTGATTATGGGAAAATATGCTGTGAGTACTACATACAATCCACATTTAATAAGTTGCAGGAAAATTTATTTGCATTTAAAGTAGTCTGAAAAGGCTTGGTGCTTTTTTCAAGACAATCTGTTCAAAGTATCTATGCCTCTAAACATGTCACTCGTGATTTTTTGTTCATTGAATGAAGGTATGTATGGTCCTGTTATGTAGCTGCAATGTGTCTAAAGAGCGTTTGTAATCGCTTCTGGAATAATTTCAGTGTGCTGCATCAATGTACGCCCGTACAAATTTGCGTGTTAGATAACAATGTTCTTTTTTGTAATTTCCCTACTGAGCATATCAACTAGCGATTGAATATGTCCAGGTATCTAGTATTTCGGTCTAGAAAACCTTTATTTGGTGTCACGGTGAGTAGTCGTAATTAGTTCCCTTTTTACGCGTTGTCATTTTTTACGTACAGTCATTTATTTGTTGTCGTGGGGAACAACTCTAATTATTTTCTTTTTTTTTAACATTGCCACGATAATTGATGGATTGCTGGATGGACCGCACTCAAGCACAACTGTGTTTAAGCGACCCAGAATTGTTGACGTTTGTTTTATGATAAAGTACTCTAATCATCATTTTCATCGTCATTCACATGCCCCTGGTTAAGAACTACGCTTTAAAAACTCCCCCCATGTCGGCTTCGCCACAACACTCCAGAACGACCAATTAATGCGTCGAGTGTGCAAACTCGACGAACGATGCGGACAGCATTTGCTGTGACTGAAAAATGGAATCTGCGCACTTACATAGCACAATACAAAACGTGAAGCACGCCTTGCGTGGTCTCTGTGCACGCGCCCTTTTATTTTGTCAGATCGTATGCTGGATCCAGCTATTCGCCGAATTTCCACGCTTGGTGACGCTTATTAGTAGTAGCGATTTGTGACGATCACAAACTAGCGACGAAAGACGTTTCCAGATCGTCTGCGGCCTCATTTCGCTCCTTCGTGAACCGCCATCGCGCATTTCGTTTCACATAGGGCAGGTGGCGCCGCCGTTGCAAGTTATTTAGTTATTTAATACCCACATAGCCACCAAGGCATTCGGGGGAGGGGGGGGGGGGGGGTGCGGTGGGAGTTACAAACCAAAAAGCAAGTTTCAGTTCGGAACGAAAGAAAGCGATCACTCAACTGAAAGCAACAAAAATACGGCACTGTCAAAATTGAGCGGATTATAGTTGCGCAGAATTCAAACATTAAAAAGCGCAAATACATGCGTGTGTGCCGAACTATTCGAGATCTACCTTAGTACGCGATTATTAACTCCCATTCAGAATATCAGTCAACTTATAAATATCTTGGTGTTCACCTGCCAGCTGATCATACCTGGAACATTCACACTGATTATGTTGTCAATAACGCTAACCGGACATTACGAATCTTTCGACTGAATTTTTCTAGAGAACCTTCTTCAATAAAACTACTACTTTACCGGACGCTGGTTAGGCCAAAGCTTGAATATGTGGCGCCAATCTGGGATTCAAGCCAAATCAACCTGACCCAACAACTAGAATTAGTTCATAATAATGCGGCCCGTTACACACTATTCGATTTTAACTACACCACCAGTGTCACACATGAAATCGAGCCTTAATCCCTGGCGTCTCGTCCTTAAAATTCTTCGTCTGTGTATTTTTCGTAAAATACTCTATCCCCCCGAATTACGCAGCGAATTCATCCTATCACCTCATTACATTTCTTCTCGCTTAGACCACACAAATAAAGTCAGGGTACCCCATGCCTTCTCTCGGTCATTTTTCCCCCGGATGGCTTCAGATTGGAACCACCTTCCCGACAACACTGCCTGTATAGAAAATCCGGTATTGTTGAGAAACGCCTAAGCTAACATTGTATACTGGGAATGATTTGTAATTCACCTCTGTCTAATTAGTGCTTATTATGGTTTATTTGTATTTTTTTCTCTGAGAGTTCACAGCTAAAATTGTATAATTAGGAATGGTTTGTGCTTCATATTGCCTCTAATTTCACTCATTACTGTCATTCTTGCTATTTGTGCCTTACCCACTCCCTTCTGTAATGCCTTCGGGCCCTGATGGTATAATAAATAAATAAATAAATAAATAAATAAATAAATAAATAAATAAATAAATAAATAAATAAATAAATAAATAAATAAATAAATAAATAAATAAATAAATAAATAAATAAATAAACTTAAATCGGATCAACAGCGCACTCCCCCACGCAGTTTTGTATAAGAACGCAGCATGAAAACATATTCGCACATACAAGTTGTTGGAATCGTGGAGAAACGTGATCCCGAGCCGGTTCGTCGGTCCGAGCCGGCTCCGCTGGTTCGTCGGCGCCCCCGATAAATGGCACCACCGGTCGGTGCGCTGCGCGAACGTGTGCGCTCGGAAGAGGGAGCCAGTTCGGAGGTCCGGGCTGGGTAGGATCGGCGGAATAGCGCGGCGGTGACGGCGGACATGTATCTCAGGTGGGAACTGTTGTTTGTCGCGGGCCGTGAGTGCCTGCCTCCCTTTCGCGATCACGACCAGGAGGCTGTGATTCGTGAACGCCATCGAGCCTTGTGCTCGCATGCTTTGGGAGGTCCCAAATAAACGGCTGTGCTTCGGCACTACTGTCTACTGTGTTCTCGTATCGGCGAACCTCTCTGGGCTGCCGTAGGTGCGGAAGCCCGCGTGGTTGACATGCCGGGAGCTAGCGTAGTGGCCTACGCCAGACTACTGGCTAAGTCGCCCTTCAGAACCCCACGATATTCCACAAAATTGGTCATAAGCGTACAATGTGGATACCGCTCTCGCTTAGACGAAAGCTGTTTTCATTTATTGCCTAGACAAGCCAGTAACTTCCGTCGCCATTCTTGGTGTTAAAAAATATAGACTACGAAATTTGACCTTCGTGCAAAGTTTGAACTCAAAGACGCGTTTCGCTCAAGAAAAAATTTAACGACGCTCATTTATCGATGTAGCACCCCGTACTTACGTACATACATACATACATACACATACATACATACATACATACATACATACATACATACATGCATGCATACATGCATACATACATACATGCATACATACATACATACATACATACATGCATGCATGCATGCATGCATACATACATACATACATACATACATACATACATACATACATACATACATACATACATACATACATACATACATACATACATACATACATACATACATACATACATACATATACATGCAAAAATAGACGGCACGCAAAGGTGCATAGCTATCTCGAACGGTTTGACTGTTTTCATGAACGAGAAAAGTCATCTATATCATGTCTGGGTTGCAGAGCACTAGCCTTTCCTGACTATCCGACCAGCAGGACACCGTGTATCATTATTGCCTGACACCAGTTTGTTTCGGGCGGAACCCTGTACGATCGCCAGACGTCGATCAAGAACTTTGGCGATGAAAGAATCTACGTCGCCGCAGCTGTTGATAATGATTCAGACGCCTGAACGTCTATATTTTCCAGCGCTTTGAGTACACTTTCACGTGCCCAGCTCGTGCGTGTATGCGCCGTGCACGCGGTCGCCATCGGAACGACATATCTGGGCGTGCCTGGATGATGGGAAGATGGGAAGGGGAAGGTGCCGCCGGGAGTACAGCCAGCCTGGAACAGGCGTGTGGTGGGGTTCACCCAAGGAGGTTAAAAAAATGTCCACCGCTCCATTTGGGGAAGACGAGCTGATGATCGTCGGCCATTCTTTTCCCCCAACCACAGCAGCACCAAGCTCCAGAAAGCCTCCACACTACCCTCCTTCCCCCCTCACTAAAAATAATCCCATCTTCCCCTCGCCCTCAACCTCCCAACCCTCATTTCCACCAACCTTATTTGAAACAATTTCGGGTACTCCTAAGCCCGTACGCTACTGCAGTCGAAGAAATCTATCTTATGCATCATCATCAACAGTCCAGTGTAAGATGAAGGCCTCCCCCATCGACCTCCAACTGCTCCTTTCCCGCGCCAATCGAGTCCATTCTTTAGTTGCCCCACAGGGGGCTCCTTGATAGAAAACGTGTTATTGTGAGTCGCGCCACCACGTCCGCAGGGGTGCGTACATGCTAGGTATTCGGTGCCTTGCAACACCGCGGACCTTAGCACGTGTGTCTTGGACCCACCCACGCCCCGGCTGTGCGTGGCTTAGCCGTGTCATGGGAAAATGGGAACCTGGTGGCTGAGCCAAAGATAGGGTTGTTTTGGACTGTTCTGGCCCCCCAGCAGCGGCAACACGCCACGTGTCTCCGGTCTGGTCCGGCTGGAGGGAATCAGCCAGTCGCCTTTTCCTGTCCTCCTCGCAATTCTTTCTCTTTCTTATTTCCTTTCCTAACCCTCTCCTGTCATCTCATTTCTTCCTTATTTATATGCTTTTCCAGGCGGTGAGGTTTAATCCTGTGCAAAGATATTACTCTCGATTCCAAGCATAGGATTATAGTAGTGACGTACGATTAGCGTGTTCTTCAGTCACGTTCTTTTGTTGGGCTCCGTGGTGGGTTACCGACCTTGCTACCTAATGTATACCATGCATTTATGGCTTCCTTTTTTACCCCAAGAAAAACTGATCGGTTCCTTAAAAGGGGCCGCACCGAAGTAATTAGCATCAGAGCAGCTCTACCAGTCGAAACCCTTAGCAAATACCTTGTCGTACACTGCGAAAAGTCCGTGTTCCTCATTGCGAAATGCTTTAAGAACATTGTTGGGAAGGACTATCATCCAAAAAACTTGCCTCAGGTGACGTCCTGGTAGAAGCACAAAGAAAAAACCAAAGTGAAAACCACCTGAAATGGGACACCCTGGCTAACTCAAAGTGATGGTCACGCCACATCGTAGCCTAAACACAACTCAAGGCGTCATCTCTGAACGAGAACTACTTCATGAGAGTGGAGACGGTCTCCTCGAAGAGGTTTAAGACCAAGGCGTAACAGCTGTGTGGAGGATAACCATGCGTCTCGCAGGCGAGGAGATCCGAACTAAGCATATTGTTTTGACATTCAACCGTCCAACACTTCCCGAATCGGTCCATGCCGCATTTGTTCCCTGTTCAGTGCATCCATACATACCTAATCCACGAAGGTGTTTCAAGTGCCAGAAGTATGGCCATGGAACTCTGTCATGCCATGGCCGCACCATCTGTGCTCACTGCGCAAGCACTGACCACACCAGTGACGACTGTAACAAGAAACAAGTGAAATGCCCAAACTGCAGTGGACCACACTCTGCCTTTTCACGTGCATGTCCATCATTCAAAAAAGAAAAAGAAATATTCAACTGAAAGTCACTGAGAACCTAACGTTCTCACAAGCACGCCTGAAGCATGCCTTGATGTCGGGCAAAAATTGCGCAGATGCATCTCGTCGGTGGGTGGGGCGTCGTCTGGTAGATGCGGGAACTCAGTGCAGTGAGGCTGACCTGGTCCCGTCGCAGCCCCCCAATCAGCAGCAGAAAGTCCCTACCATGGCTGCTGCTGCTGCACTTTGACCTAGTGCTGGGCCAAAGGCCGCCAGCACGACATGTGTCCAGGTCAGCGATGTTGACCTGGCTTGTCTCAGGCACCTGTGCACCAGCAGAAGGCTGCTTCGGTGGCTACTGCTGTTCCAGCCGTGCCCAGTGCTGTGGCTACGGCCTGCAGCACAAACCCTGGTCTTGACACTCTTTCACGTTCAGAAACCGGGGTTGAGGCCATGGATGTCTCTCCAAGTACGTCTGCTCCTGAGGCATCACAGGAGCTCCGTAGGGCCACAGGTCGTGACAAACAGACCAAACCAAATGCCCGTAAGGTCATTGCACCTGGAACTGACCCTGCAACTTAAGTGAACCTGTCCATAAGGGTCCCGCAACACGGCCTTAGAGAGAGAGGAAAAAAACATGATTATTTTTTCTCTTTTGCTGGTTTACATGGCTGCTGAAAGTGTTATGCACTGGAATTGTTGGGGGTTGTTAGAAATCTTGTCCATATTTATGACATCCTCTCCAATCGCAAACCACAAATATTGTGCCTCCAAGAAACACACTTACGCCCATCACAGACAAACTTCTTAACACAATACATTGTTTTCCGTAAGGACAGACAAAATTGCACCCAGCCGTATGGTCGTGTGGCAATAGTACTACAAAAACCTGTGGCTTGTCAGTACCTTCAGCTACAGACGTTCATTCGAAGCTGCAGCTGTTTGAGCCGTAGTTTTTGGCAAACTGGTAACAATGTGCTCTCTCTACATTTCACCTGACTATCGTCTGTCCAATGTCGAGTTTGAAAACCTCATCAATGAGCTACCTGAACCGTAGATTATAACCGGCGATTTTAACGCTCACAACCCCATCTCGGGATCTATGAGAGCCGATGCTCGAGGGAGACTCATTGAAAGGTTTGTCACGTCGTCCGGTTGTTGCATCCTTAATAAGAAGCACCCCACATAGTACAACACCACGCACCACACTTACTCAGCAATAGACCTTGCAATTGGCTCCGCAATCTTACTGCGTATGCTTGAATGGAAGGTAATTAACAACCCATATGGCAGTGACCATTTGCTTGCAAAACTAATAGCTACAAACAATGATTCTCAAGACGCAGAACCCATTCGAACGTGTAAATTACGGGTAGCTTACTGGAACACGTACAAAGAACTTCCCAGGCTACCCCCTACAACAATAAGCCATTAGGTGTTCAAGCAGCAAGTTCACTGATTACGGCCCACATTCTTGACTGTGCTCAGAAAAGCATTCCAGAGACTACATTTAAAACTCTCCCCAAACCGAGACCATGGCGGAATGAGGACTGCTCGCGTGCATGGTCTGAACAGAACAAGGCGTGGGAATTTTTACGCCGCTATCCCAGAGCCGACAACCTGCTCAAGTTTAAGGGGGCAAAAGCCAAAGGGAAGCGTACGCTGCGCATGGCAAAAAATGAAAGTTGGGCCAGGTTTATGTCGTCTATAAACTCTTATACAGATTCTAGAAAAGTCTGGAGTAGAATAAAGAAACTAAAAGGATACATGACTCATCCTATTTCCCTAGTAAGTAGTGCGGGTAACTGTGTAAAAGATCAAGCAGATATTCTTGGGAAACACTTTCAACATGTATTCAGTTATTCGCATTATACACAACCATTTTTACAGCACATGAAGTCAGCAGAGCGTCAGCCCCTTCGTGTGAACCAACGCTCGAATGAGGGATACAATGCCCCATTTACCATGCTTGAATTGATGAGTGCACTCTCGACGTGCAGTAAGTCAGCTCCTGGAGCTGACAGAATCAGCTATGACATAAACCTACGCAGTGACACCTTGCATGCAATACTCTCTCTCTCTCTCTCCCTCTCACTCTTTAACAAAATAGGGCAAACAGTTCACTTTCCAAGAACATGGAAAGAAGCTATCGTTGTACCGCTTCTAAAAGAAGGAAAAGAATCGTGTCTCGCAGAGAGTTACAGACTTATCGCCTTGACTAGCTGTTTATGTACGCTTCTCGAAACAATGATAAACCGGTGACTCTTGTACTTTCTCAAATTTAATGGTCTTTAGGCAAAAATCAGACAGGCTTCAGGTCTAGAAGGTCAACTACAGATAGCCTGGTTGGTTTTGAATCATATGTGAAAGACGCTTTCATCCATAAGCAACACTGTTTCTCTGTGTTCTTTGACATGGAAAAGGCGTATGATATAACATGGTGATACGGTATATTGCTAGATTTGCAGTCATTTGGCCTTACTGGTAATATGCTCAATTTTATTAAGGACTATCTCTCTGATCGCACATTTCGTGTTCGTGAGGTTAACGTGCTGTCTAGAAACTTTGTTTAAGAAAATGACGTACCCCAGGGAGGAGTGCGGAGCTGCACACTTTTTCTTATTAAAATGAGTTCACTAAAAATGTCCTCTCACGAACTGTCTCATACTCCACTTATGTTGATGGCATTCAAGTTTGTTTTAACTCCTTTATTCATGGGTATGTGAACGCCAAATCCAATTAAGTGTCAACAGACTGGTTACATGGGCTGACAAGAACTGGCTTACGTTTAATGCTCATCAAAGTGCTGTTGTGTTATTTTCGAGGCGACGCGGTGTCCATCCCCTTACTTTTATTACGTTACAAGGTCAGCCCATAACAGTAAAAATGAACACAAGTTTCTGGGTATTTTACTGGACCACAAACTCACATTCAAGGTGGAGGATTGACTATGAATGTATTGTATAACAGTCTGCAACCAAAACAGCACTGAAAATGTTGGACCCAGTATTCGACTTGGGGCTTCGCTTGGCCACAGGGGCATATCGAACGAGCCCCATTCCATCACTTTACGTTGAATCCAATCAGTGGTCCTTAGAGTACCAGCGCACTCACACAGCTCTGATGTATGCTGCAAAGAGTTCTTCTATGAAGGAGCACCCTTTGAACAGCATTATGAAAAATAGCACTAATAATAAACTTTTTGAAAATCGACCATCTATAGCCCCACCTTTCCCTTTGGCAGTGTCATGCCTCGTAAAGGACCTCCAAGTTCCTCTTGCTGATGTTTACTGCACGTCTATTCATGAGTTGGTGGCTCCGTGGGACATTTGCCCAATTCAGTGTGACATGTCCTTCAGAGAAATACAAAAGAAAAATGTGCCAAACTGTGTTATTACTTAGCACTTTCTGTCTTTCAGGGACAAATACCAGGCAGCTGAATTCTACACGGATGCCTCGAAAACTTCCGCAGCCGTGTCTTGTGCTGTAAATGGCCTCCTATTCACTTTGTCCAAAACAATGAACAGGAACACTAGCATAGTTACTGCAGAGGCATATGGTGTCCTGCTAGCTTTGAACCACATTCTCCAAAACAAACTTAAAAGCTCAGTTATATACACAGACTCGCTGAGTATTATTACAAAGCTTTCACCTCTGAAGGCTAGTAAAAACCTAACTTTTAATGCTGTCCTAAGAGCTCTGTACTAGGCTTATAGTCTCAAGCTTGCTGTCACAGTGTGCTGGGTTCCGGGCCACTGTGGCATAGCGGGAAATGAAGCCGCTGACCAAAGGTCTGCAGGTGCTGCCCTTCGTGACAGCATAGATATTAAGCTGGTTCCATATCAAGACCTCAAACCTTTTGTGAGGAGGATGCCGCCAGACCACTGGCAACAACAGTGGAATAAAGACATAAGTAATAAATTACATGTCATTAAACCTAACATTGAAAAACCTCCTGCTGAGAAACATGCTAGATCCATAGAAGTGGCTTTATGCAGACTTAGAATTGGCCACACACACATCACACATTTATATCTGTTGACTGACACGAACAAGCCACGGTGTCATCGATGTGGGGGGCAACTCTCTGTCCTTCATGTGCCTATTGAATGTAAGATGTGCAACTTTGAAATAAAACGTCACTTTAAGGAAGTTTACACATATAACATTCCCTTGCAACCTTCACTATTTATTCCAAACCATCCCATGTTCTCTTAAAAAAAGTTTTTGCTACTTTGCAGATGTCGATTTTTAAAACACATATCTTACTGTTCATAACCTCACCTGTGCGCATGACGTGTTTCAAAGCAATGGCGGAACCTGAAGCTCTACACCTTATGTGCCTGCACTCACTATTCTTTATTGTGACCCTATACACCATTTCTCTTAGTATACTCATTATGGTTTTTTAGACCCTATACACATTTCTCTTAATAAATTTTTAATCTAGTGTTTTTATTACAAATATTTCTGATCTCATTCACCATTGTCATGGCGCTCTTTGCCTTTGTCGGCCTTCCGCCATTAAACCTGAAATCATCATCAGCATCCATTCTTCAGTTATCGGCATTCATCTAATTCCAGACCCGCCTCTCGCTGTCCACTCTGTCGCCCTGGTAGTCCACCGGTTGTCATTTAGCCTAACTAGGTGACCAGCCCAAGTCCATTTCTTTTTCTTTATTTGAACTATGATATCTTCTGCTCTAGTCTGTTCTCTTATTCAGGTAGCTCGTTTCTTGTCTCTAAGTGCTACTCCAATCATTATTTGTTCCATAGCCCATTGAGCTGATCTAAGTTTGCTTTCAAGTTTTTTAGCAAGGCATCAAGCTTGCGCCCCATATTTTATCACCGGCAGGACACATTGGTTATATATTCTTCTTCTCAGTGATAGAGGTAGCTTGCTTTTATATTCTGGGAGTGTTGGCCGAATGCACCTCAGCCCATACCTATTCTGCGCCGGATTTCTTTCTCGTGGTCGGGATCAGCATAGATGACCTGACCGAGGTAGTTATAATCTCTTACTTGTTCTAACGCTTCGTTGCGTATGTTGAACAGGCGCTTTCCGCATGTTTATTCAACATTACAATAGATTTATACATATTTGTTTTTTGTCCCACGCCCTCGCTTTCTGTATTTAGTTCATCAAGCCTTTTAGGCAGGTGTTCCGCAGACTCGCTTAGCAAGACTATATCGTCTGCGCACCTAAAATGGCTCAAGTATTCTCCGTTTATCCGTAATCCAGCGTTGTCCAATTCAAGCTTCCTGAATACTTCCTCCAGACAAGCTGTGAACAGTTTTGGCGAGATGGTATCCCCTGTCGTACTCCTTTACGGATCGGGAATTTGTCCCTTGGCTTCTAAATGAATATCCTGCTCGTACATCATTTATACATGTCGTCCACGACTCTTAGTTAGGTCTCCTCTATCCCCATAACTTTCAATGCTTCCAGCACTGCTGAGGTGCTCACTGAATCGAATGCCTTTCCCTAGTTTATAAATGGCATTTAAAGGTGTTTATTATACTCTGCGGGTTTTTTCTATCGCTTGATTTACGACGTCGATGTGATCCAGTCTTGAGTATCCTTTCCTAATCCCAACCGGTTCTCTGAGGGGATGAGAATCTAGGCTGTTACTTAATCGGTTAACTACCGTATAAACCGGAATATAGGTCGAGTTTTTTTCCAAAAAAATCCGCACAAAAGTCACCCCTCGTCTTATATAGCGGTCATTGGCAGAATGTAAATCGTTGTCTGGCAACAATGTGTAAGCGTAGTCCGTCGCCATCGCTATTCGTGTTGGACTGCTTTCTCGCACTATCAGGCCTTTATTTGCTTTCGTTTTTCTCTAGTTTTTCGTCTTTTACTCGTCTATTGTACGTGCGTACGTACATTTCTGTACGTGTCTGTTCCGGGATGAGTGGCGGCAGTCGGCGCCAGTTCACCGCGGCGTTTAAGCTGGCGGCGATTGAGTCGCCGAGCAGAATGGGAATATGGCGGCGCAACGCCAGTTAGGCGTTTTGGAGAAAAGTCTGCGGTACTGGCGGAGCCAGAAACCTCAGCTGTGCGCGTGCAACCCCCGAAACCGATCGTCCCGTGGACGTCAAGCGGTGCACCCCGAGTTGGAGAACAAAGTGGCGAACTTCGTCCGGGAACTTCGCTCACGATCGCTCCGGAGGCCATCCACGGACCGGCTCCGCGAACTGTACAGTGAGTGG
The DNA here is from genome assembly GCF_048455015.1 of Haemaphysalis longicornis. Classification (NCBI taxonomy): domain Eukaryota; kingdom Metazoa; phylum Arthropoda; class Arachnida; order Ixodida; family Ixodidae; genus Haemaphysalis; species Haemaphysalis longicornis. Next base: position 307,437,529 of record NW_027526203.1, on the reverse strand, counting down.
ATAGCCGGTGACAATAAAAAGACCCATACGGGCCGGTTGCGACCGTGTCAAGCTGGGTGTCCTTCTCTGGGCAGTCGCTGCCCGACGACATGGTTACAATGACAGTGCGAAGCAGTCATCCTCGGACGACTCTGAGTGCTCCGACGAGTGACTTCGGCACGCATAGTGAGTGGCAGTGACGGACGGGCGTCGAAAATAAATATAGAGATTGTGTGTGCGCTTCTGTGCCGAATTATTTTTTTTGTCAACTTTTCCCACCTCAAGGTAGGGGGTCGACCTATATACCGGGTCGACCTATAATCCGGTTTATACGGTATTATGTCGGTGAACAGCTTGTATACGACTGAGAGTAGGCTGATGGGTCTGTAGATCTTAAGGTCCCTGGTGCCCCCCTTCTAGTAAATTGGAATTATATTAACGTTATACCAAGCTATGGGCACTGTTAGAGTCCTTAAGCATTCTGAAAATAGTGCAGCAAGCTTTCCCAGTACGGTATTGGCCGCGAGACCCACCACTGGAGAGGCTGGCGCTGCGATCGTTTTGTCGTCACTTGTAGGATCACCGTTCCTACCTTGCTGCACAGTTGGCTTGCAGCGCGTGACACTTAGCTTAGGACGCGCGTTCTAAAAGTATTTTCGTGTTAATTTCCGTCGTTTGAAGTTAATTCTCAGTGCGTCAAGCGCAGTTTGACGTCAAGGGGATTTTATAACCGTATCAACTGTGGTACATTCTCCGAAAACAACTTGAGCGTGGTGGCGTACGTGTGCGACCGAAGCGTAAGCTGCGGCTCGTTTCCCCGATCAACAATGTAGACTACGATGATTGCCAAGCTAAGTTTCTAGATTTCCCGTCTTTGCAACAAATGTGTAAAGCAAGAAATCATGAAGCGTTTACTGCTCGCAGAAACGCTCCGCGCACACACCGCCGTGCCTGTCCGCACGGCCGACGGAGCAGCTCGAACCGGCGCAGGTCGCGGCAGCAACAACTTGTCGGCGCTTTTTAAAATCACGCTAGTTGTGGAAAAGTAATTCGACAGCGGTGAATGTGGATGTTAGAGTGGGGAAAAATTGTTCTAGGTAGTGTCATCAGCTGTGGTTTTCAAAGCGATGCTGAAATATCTGCCGCGATCTACGCCGACCGTCCCCGAAGGTCGGTCCGGGCACCGCCGGCACGTTCACGCGCGGTGCGGCGAGCGGCCGAAGGATATGTGCCTGCGCGCAAGCATCGGCCGAGGCCGTGGCAGGTTCTTGATCATCGATCGCTTAAACGGACGCGGATACAAAGTTACACATACAAGAAAGAGCGCGACAGTGAAGTGAAAAGTTTTATTAGGGACTCTCATTCGCAACTGTAACGATAGCGGCGAAGAAATATCTGCCGCGACGTTAAGCCTAAAGTTCCCAACATTCGATTACGTGCATCCGAAGCCGGCGGCGAGCGGTTAGAGAAGACCCTTTCGTCGCGTGCGCGCGCTTGTTGCGTTTAGGTTCCCCCATCACTTTGGGGGGCCCCCAACGCTCGGTTCTCCATTTTAAAACTCTCAATTACCCTAATTCAGTAACGACGTGTTTTCCCTCGTACACAGCCTCGCCTTCTGTGAGCAATCGTTAGTTTCATTGATGCTAGAGGAAGGCAGGCCCACTGTAAACATAAAAGAGCCCACGTTACAATTATACATTCCCACGCCGAAGTCCTAATGAAAACTAAATATAGCCATGTTCAAACCCGCTCGCAGGCGTTGAAAACTCGCGATATACCATTTATACATTGCGGACAAGTTGTCGCGAAAAGTTAACATATCAGCCGTGCAGAGTACAGGCTACGGCAGTGATCGTTAATCAAATCCGGGAATAACTATGAAAAACATTGTAGGGGTAATAGGCACTGCTTAAGGCAAACTGCGCATCATAGCAGTACTTTTAAGCATGCGCGGCGAAGCAATCCGATCACCGTTCTCACGTAGTCATTCATTTACCAGGCAAGGCGAGCAGTAGGCGCGGTGAGATCACAAGTGAGCGACGCCCTTCCGTCGCTGTTACAAGGTATTTCCTTGCACACACAGTCTCGTACATGTCACGTCGCAAGTATTTCATAATGAATTTACAGTGTACTTTTCTCGGCATCAGTTGCATCGTCCTTGGCGTTAGCTGGCTGCGTATGAGCTGTGGGGCGCGGCGGTGTCGCCGGGAAAAAGCGAGTCGCTGATTGCTCGCCCGGATTATTCGGGTTGCAGACAACTTCTTTGGGTAATTTGCATCAAATGCACAAGGAGCGGGGGGGGGGGGGGGTTACGGGGGCCACAGACACACACACACACACACACACACACACACACACACAAACACGCGGCCGCATACGCAGAGGAAATGGGTTGTAGCAGACGACAACCCGACCCGGCGTCCAACAAGTGACGTCATTTGTAGGTGGCACCACGGTATGTCCTCGGGGCCAATATCCTCCCTACTTTAAATGAACCACGGGTATGCCATCGGCAACTGCAGCTTTACTTCTTGTTATGTCCGTGAGAGTGTTTTCAACTTCGTCTTTGGTTATTAGTGGGACTTTGTGAGCTAAGCCTTTGTTGTTAGTTGTTGTCTTAATTGTTTCCTCTGGTGTAACGTCGCATCGATATAGCCCGGTGTAGAATCGTTCTGCTACATTGATTATCTCGTCCATGTTGTGTGTAATGTTACCCTGATACTATTTAAGCGCGTATACATTCTCTTTGCCTGTAGCTAGTTTCTTCTTAGTTGCCCTTAAGTTTCCTCCTATTTCCAGTGTTTCTTCGATCCCTGCCATTTTGTACGCACGAATGTCGTTCGTTTTGTTCGTGCTAAATAATTTATACAACTCGACTAACGTCAATCTGATCCGCCGTTATCGACAGTCACGTTCTTACGCTTCACAATTAGTTGCTTTGTTTTCTGGGTTAGTCTTCCAGTTTGTTTCCTACAGGCTACTTGTCCCACAACTGCTGCTGATTTTATGATTTCCGTTGTTAAGTTGTCATTCAGCATGTCTGCACCGTCCTGGTCCTCCCCGGTTAAGAGCCGGAATTTGTTGTGAAGGGCTATTTTAAATTCCTGTGCCCTGGCTCTGATTGAGTACATGTCAGGTTTCTTACTTTTCACTAGCCTCATTCTTTCTGTTTTGAGATTCAGACTTACTTTGCATCTAACCATTCAATAATCGCTGCCTCAAATCTTGCTTAGTACCTCCACGTCCTCCTTAATACCTGGGTTGTCACTTCAAATGAAGTCAATTTCGCCACGTTCTTGCCGCTATAAATGCTGTCCATAATCTCTACATTATGTCTATAAACAGTAAATATTTTTATTTTTTAAATTTTATTTCACTCGGTAGGTCATAACTCAGAAGGTCGAAAATCCGGTTACCGCGGCACATAGACAACACACATACTGGCCGACATATGGCCTACAAAGGGCTGACGGCTCAACGAATAAACATTTCTTGGGACGCCTAAGCATCTTACGTGTCAGTGAGGTGATTTGGGCGAGTTGGTTGCTGGAGCAATGAAACATTGAAACAGCGCGGTATGGAGAAGACTTTTAGGACAGGACCAGCGCTTGTCCTGTACGTCCTCTTCCCAAAGTCATCTGCTTACCGCTGCGTTTCATTGCTTCTTGCGTGCTTTGAAGGCAAACGCCTTGAGATAGCAACTGCTTTGCCGCTGCACCGTATTTTCGTCTCTTCCTTCACTTTCATTTCCTGTCCTTTTGACACGAATTACGCCAGCAAGCAGACTAGCACACGCCGCAGCTTCCATAGAATCAGGATTGTGCGCGGTTCGTCTTCACTGTTCTACTCACGTGCCATCACGCCTAGATGTCCCGCGCAACGCACTATGCTGCAACTATTGATGCTTCGAATTTATAGTTTTGTGAATTTTGTGGGGTGGGTGCCTTAGCCTCTCAAAGCACCTATTCCTGGCCAATCCTGTCAAAAGTAGATGTGTACAAATTAGAAAGGAGCACAATAACGGCAAGAATTTGTGTTCCACCGGTGGCAACGTGCGAAAATAGGTAAGTGGTACCGCACTGGGCTGCGTTGAAATCTTTCCGGATTACCCATGTGTTTCTTATTTACTCTGCGCAACGGTGGCCATTTTCTTGACCGGATGGACAACCACTACAACAGCGAAAGTCTCTCGCAAAAAGGGTCACTTATGGCTTTCGCCTTAAAAAACGGGGAAACTATATACGTTGAGCAGTCAGGCAAATTAAGGTCTTGCTGGCATTCCCACTAGAGACCTCTGAAATGCGAGGCTTATACAGTCAAACCCGTTTATAGCGAACTGCAATATGCACTTTGATTAGTTCGATATATCCAATGGTTCGATATAGCCGAACCCGGCTATAACGAGCTGATTGTTACGAGTTCGCAATCCGCGGGAGCCCTCCCCCCCTCCCCAACTCCACCATCCCCGCATGCAGAAACGAACACAGTAAAGTAGCCATTACCACACCCAAAGTAATCCATCTATTGCAAGTAATAAAGCTACTTTCTGCCCCAATTGCTTACTTTGTAAAAAAAGCTGTGATTTTTGTTTTCACTCTTTCGTTCTGGCGGCTTCAACTAGCATAGCATTCTCTACACGAAACATTGTTTGCACCAGTTCGAGTCCGCGTCCTCCAAAATCGAAGACGCATTGGCGGAGCACATCGACTGCCGAAAGCGCTTCATTATAAGTGTCGGACGACTCTCACTCGCGACATCATCGGGAACATTGGCGAGCTCATCCCACAATTCAATGCTGCTGTCTTGGTCCGGACTCGCTGACTGGGCGGGTTCCGTCGTGAGTCCCGCGCGTCGGAAACAGTTACGGAAAGTGTCGGGCGTCACGTCGCTCCGTGCGACGCGCGATGTCTCAGTCGCGGCTCTTGCTCCGTGGTCGCGGCCGATCCAGATCTCAATCGCCGCTTCGAGACCATGCATTTCGGCGGCCATTCTAGGCGCACAGAGTTCGATATATCCGATGTGAACTTCGTTATAAGGAATATGTTTCCCATGTATTTCCGTAACTGAAATATTGTGGTTGGATATATAGCATAATTCGCTCTACCCGGGTTCATTATAGCCGGGTTTGACTGTAGCACGCATCCTCAACACCCCCACACCTTTTTGTAATTGGGGCAAACTCACGATGACAAATAATGACTTATACACAATACAGTTGCTAACGGCTATTGAATAAGAGGGACAGCAGTCCCACTAAAACTTGTCACCCTTCCAAACTCGGGCAAGCGACACGCGCGTCCAAAAGATACAGCCACTGCGGCGGATCCTCTGCGCCGCGTAAACGCTCTTTACCAGCGCAGTCAATTCCTGAAAAATGAAGTTGGTTGAGCGAAGGTTTAATGTCGGTCAGTCATGCGTAACTTCCACAAACTTTATGATCCTAGCAGAACAAAAACATCCTAAGGCACCCGATTAACACCTCGGAAAGCTAGGAATCAAACGGTATATGCAGTAATGTCCACGTCCTTTTCAACACGGAAGTATTTTATGCTGGGGTCCGCCGAGATCTGACTGACGTCATATCCGTCACGGAAACGACATCACCAGAAAAACTTCGACTGACTCGGCTGCGCCGGCAATTGAATCACGAACTCTTTCGCCGCAACGGGAGGTACGAAACGCGCTCCCGACTGCGCTGTGAACAGACGCGTGAGCAGGATGACAAACGAGTCTTATATCCTTTCCTTCAGATGGTCTCGCTGTCTAGGAGAGGCGAAGCGAAGTAGTGCATCATGACGCTAATGAGCGCCGACAGTTGGCGCCTCGATGCCAGCGCCTACGTGTACGGGGGACGCGCAGCGTAACCTTTGGAGAAGCTTGTAAGGCAACGACCACGGAGTAAGATCGACGCCGACTTGCGAATGTCGCGCTCGTGACATGGTACGCGCTCCTTTCGCTGCGGCGGACCGTGTGTTCACCAAACGATTCGCTGACAACCCGTTTGGTTTCGTTCGCAAGGACGGTTTGCGAGCGCCTGTGGTTTCAGTCGGATTTACGCAATTCTCCGGCGCGTGCAATCCAGTGTCTAACGTTGATGCGTATAATGGTGCCATACCGACGAAATATTGATTGATTGTGGTGTTTAACGCGCCGACGCAACGCAGGTGATGAGGCGCGCCGTAGTGGAGGGCTCCGGATTAATTTTGACCACCTGGGGGATCTTTAACGTGCGCCGAAATTTCGAACACACGGGCGTTTTTGCTTTTCGCCTCCATCAGAAAAGCGGCCGCCGCGGCCTGGAATCGAACCCGCGACTTCGTGCTCAGCAGCGCAACGCCTTAGCCACCGACGAAATATAAATAGCGATGTGGAAGTTCATATCGATGCACAATAAGCATTCAACTGCTCCTGTGAAGGCACATTTCACTTTCGTGTTTTACCGGTTCCTATGGAAGAGGGATCAACCACATTTTTAACAGTGCTTTGCATGACATCCGAGAAGGACACCGCATCACGGCACAACACATGGCACAACACAAAGCAATGATCGATCGCCTCAGGTTGATTGCATAAGGTGGCAATTGTCCGACCAAGGAATAGACATTCCTTTTTCGGTATTCATGTTTTAACTGAAAGTGTGGACGGGTGAAGCTTAAAGAAAAACGTTCTCGCATTCGGCGTAGCACACGTACCCACGACAAGTTTTAAAAGACCACTCATATGGTGAACTGAGTAGGACTGGGGATGAGTAGGCCCCTTGAGTAGACCATCAATTAAAATTCTCGTCATAGCTTTTCTTAAGACTAACAGACATTCCAAAGAAAACCGCGTGGTGAGGAAGTTGTGTCCACAACATCCTCAAGAAAACCCTATGGTGACTTCGTGTTAACTTCACCCGTAAAGTAAGCACAAGAGATAAATGGAAACTTATGCGCTGGTGAAGTACAGTTAGTATTAAAGTGCTACTATAAAAAACTTGTAGAAGAAAAAAGCAGACACAAGTGGATGTACAAACAGATGCATCAGGCCAACATACCGAGACTACTAGTGAGTCCCTGCGCATAGTTTCCCATTCTGCATCCTACACAAAAGTCGCGAAGACTCTATTCAGAGCCTGAAATTTAGATCGCCTGCAGTGAAATACCTGACGCACATATAGAATATTTGTGGCAAGAAAGATGATGCATACTTGCGCACGTGTAAAGGGGAAGTTCTGGCCTGTCGATGCCTGCGATTCGCGCTTAACTTGCGTGAGTACTAGCGACCAACGGCCAGTTTTCCGTACTTGGTGCAAAGGCGCGCCAAGGTATTGAAGTGGGACACTATCCCAGCTAGTGCCAGCGAATCTGGAGGGTTTGGTCCCCCGTTGACCAAGCAGAAATCCTTGAGATTTTTATGTATACATCCGCTCCAAATATGTTACAAAACTGCTTGGCTTCTTGAATGGCTTCTTGAATGCTTCTTTGTCAAATCCTGTCACGCGTTTTTATCGTTGTGTTTTTTTATTTTTGCGATTATTTTGTGTGAATTATGGAGGTACCAATCATCTGCATTTGCACAATTTTATCGTATCAATTACATGCGTTATTTTACAACACGCGTTTATTTTGTCAAGGCGCCGTTTTTTCGGAGTCGTCGTTCAAGAAGGTTTAAGAATCGAAAACTGCGTTAGAAACTGCGTCACGAGAGATAGCAATCAAGTTGGCCACGCGCACATCACCTAGCGCCGTAGGAAGTTCATTGGCACCACTTTTGAAGCTTCAACAACCAGACAAACAAGGCACAGCTCAAACCAAGCTCCAGAAGGCTGTGTATTCTTTACGAGGAGTTTGGTGAAGTACAGTTACAGGCAGACACATATTTAGGAATGGCGCTGCTATTGCAGTGAGGCGTTCGGTTGGGGAAGGTGGCCATTGCTCTTGTGGTGATGGGGCTACTCAAAAACATAATGTATTGCGGCTCGCCGCTAGACATACTTTGTTAGCTCACGAAATTTCCGTAAGCTTAATACCGTGTAAGTTCACTCAGACGCAAATGAAATACCGCCGGGTTCTGTACATACTCAAACGAAGCACCGACACTGGGGAGGCTCGCCGAAATGAAGGTCTGCTTGCAATATCACACGGACTGATTCTGGCTGGATCTAAGAAAATGATCGACATTTCAACTCAGGAGCTACGCTTGGCACGATCGAACAATATATATTTCGTCTCCCTTGAGAGACGCTCGAAGAAACCTCTCTTTGCTCCCATATTTCCCAGCTGGAATGAGAGATCTCGCCCGCATCCCTTGTCATGCCCGCAATATTTCTCTTCACTTTGGTCTGAGCATTAAAGGGACAGAACAAGAGAAATGTAGGATTTTTATTTATCGCTTTGGCTGTGAGGCCTCGAGCTTTACATTTTCAGGATTGCTTTTTGAGCAAAATCAGAGGGCACTGCCCGTGTTCAGGTGTCATTTGGTCTCTAGGTTTAAAAAGAATCCTTTTCATAAAACAGAAACGGAGGGACACGGAGTGCTTTTCTTCCCTGTTAAATCCTACTGAAAAAAATGTGCCCTACTTATATGCAAATTGCGTGGAAAGAGTCTGCGCAGCAGTTTCGGTTTATGATTACCACACATTGTTATTTTATCAACTGTTGGTTGAAAGAAGGCAGTGCTGCAGGAGCCGCCCTACGCGTAAAAATAATGATCGCCATTCTTTTGTAAATGCGGCACCGCTTTTGCAACTGCCGCGGGCTGCACAAACTTCGGATTGGGGCAGCACTTGTGAACGAGGCGTTTTCCTACACAAAAAGAAAACCAGCAAAGGAACAGCAGCACAGTTGTTAGGCTTTCTCGCCGAGTGCGCGACTTAATTATTGCAGCGATGCAAGTAGCGCACAACACAGGGAGTTGCACCTGGCCATGCCTTTCTAACGTAGGACTCCCAGTGATCCACGTGCGTAGAAAGGAAGCACGCGTGTCGTTCCGCCTTCCTGAAGCTCGCACCTTGTGGCTGCCGGAACAGTGAAGCGCGGGCGCTTTGCTCTGCTGAACGCGACTCCCTTCGGATCACGTGCAAGACGGCGCCCTCTCCACGAAACCGCCCACAGTCTCAAAAGGGACTGAACGCCAGACGGAAACGTCGCACTCACCGTCATCACCCCTGCAATGAACTACACAGCTTTGGTAAGGAAGCTCTTCATTCTCCACTAACCGGCAGCGCCGTCGCTCCTGCATGTCCATGCCGGGGTGGCGGTCGGTGTGCATTAGTGGTCGAACGGTTAGTCGACTGACTAAAGTACACTGACTAGTCGATCTGGAAGCGGTTTGGTGAAAGTTGGGTATGGGAAAAGATTATGTTGGTTCGTTGACGTCGCAGTCGAATCGGAAGTTGTGAAGTGGCAGCGAGTTTCACATGGCAGCTATCATCGTCATTGGCAAAGCTACGTGAGGGGTATGTTGACATTATGTATTCTGTCGTTGCCCCCCAATAGAAATTTGTGATTCGGCCGTGAGCTTCTGACGGCTGCTGTCATCGTCACTGGACAATCGATCCACCTGAGTGGATGCGTTGTTAGGCCTACACTCGGCCTTAAGGTTAGTGACCTAAACGTTGAGACTAACGACGAGCCAAGCGGCCTCTAACACATACTACGCGATGCTGCGAGTATTGGTTGATGACGTTAGACTTGAAAACGTAATGTTCGCAGCCTTGCGTTCGCAGTGACTATTTCGGCTTTCATCGTCACTGGCAAATCTGCCTGAGTGGATATGCTGTGAGGCCGTAGCAGCCAATGGGAATTTTGGATTACAAGTTCTGGCCAGGTTTTTCTGGGCACGCCGATTTTTTCGCGAACTGAGACGAGTAATGCACGAGTGATGCTCACACATTACTAAGGATGCGTGGCGTCACCAACGCACTGTCGTGGAAACGGAAAGAACGAAGCAAGATAGTCCAGCATAAGCTGGCGCCCAGATTCGGAGGTAGGGATCAAACTCAGGTTAGCATCGTTAGTAGAGAGTGGCCTAATCGTGAGGCCTCGCTGCAAGGCATTCGCCGTTCACTTGTACAGAAATGAAAATGCCAGACAACGGTTGGCACAGAAAGTGGCCTCGATTAGTCGGTGTGACATTAGATGGCGCCGCGTGTCTAAGGAGTTGGTTGTTGGCGACAAGAGAACGAGAACGAACAAAACAATGGAGGCAGCCTGATACTCATAAGATTAGGCAATCTCTCTCGTGGCACGCTGCAATGCAAGGGTTACGAGGAAGGATTATCAACATTTAGGCGGCTCCTTGTTATGATCTACACGGGAGAAAAATACGCGGTAGCGTGCACTACGTGGTGAGGACAATGGTCATGGTAATTATGTCTATGGGCTGGATATTCATAATCGACATGGTGATAGCTACGACGACGATAATATGTTAGCAGAGATTGTGATAATACGAGCACTCGAGAGATTGGTCGAGATTTGCTTACCGAAAATTGAGCGCGAAATAGGCAAAAATACGGTAATAATCGACCATTGTGCACATCACTGTGCGCATGAGCAACCATGACGTCTTTGTTCTGGCCGCGAAAAGTATATGCAGCACAGGGCAAAATGCACATACTGTAAGTTCCCATGCTGGTTGCATATTATAGTAGAATTACTTGCGAAAATCGAATAAAATAAAACTAAATCATAAAAATTTGAATTCACGTTAGACAACAGAAAACTATCGATACAAACTACACGCAGACTAGCATCGGTAGTGTGTCAGTGTACAGTGACACACTGGTAAAAAATAAAGTTATTAGGAAGGAGCAGGGAAAATTACACCACATAATATACCTTATATTATAACTATAATATAAGGTATAAAATCATTCTTATATATAAGTATATAAGGATGTCTAACAAGAACCGAACCCGAACCAAAAATCGTAACCGAACCGGTATTTTTGTTGGAATTGTACCCGGAACCTGAACCATTATTTACTTACCACGCTGAACCCGAACCGGAACTGGACTGAAAAAAGAAATAATGGTTACCTACTCATGAAAAAAAAAAGGGTTTGACTATCCACTATTGTTGCTAATCCCTGGATGTCATTAAACGACTTTCCCAGTGACGTACCATCAGCTTCGCAATCGCCCACGCACTTTTACCTCTTTCATCAATCACACCTCTATCGAAGTCCTATTCGTGGTCGCAACATGAGGTAAGGGATGCTCACCAATATTAAAATGGTGTGTTGCTTCTGTTCGAGCGCAGAGGAAAAGGGTGCGCTTACGAACTATTCCACTCTCGGCAACCTGCGGGCGATATCAAACATCGACTCTGCGCTTCCAGGCGTAGGGCTCGCTGCGTGTCACATGTTACATCCACACAAAGTGAACGTCAAAACAATAAAGGAACAATAAATGTGTGATAAATACGTTGCATAATATTTATTTTTCATAGTTTAAAGATCAAAATTTCAGGATTAAACCTCATTTTCTATCCGGTTATGCCTTGGTGGCAGGGGAAGGGCATATTTGTATAAACCGTTTAATATAAAATGGTGTGCAAGGGCAGGCAGTGCACCACGTTGCCGCTCCACGAATTAGCGGCCCACACCCTAAAAGTGCCTACTCGTTGCATTTTATATTTCATAGGGATAAAGGCTTTGATACTTTAATATGATTGCTTACATTGGCCCCAAAAATATGTCTTCAGAGGAATGCACCTATAACGAGCAGTGAAGCCGACTTTAAAAAAAGATCGGTGTATAGCAGAATGGCCGGAAAAAGGTTTACGCATTCGTTGACGCTTCTCAAAATATCCTTACCGTATTTCTGCAGATTGTTAGGGATATAAGGGTGCAGGTAGCGCTCTCTCCTGCTGGCCGTGAAATGCAGCTCAATACGGAATACTCCTAAGTTCATGGTCGGCACTATTCTTCTGCTGCGTCTCCTTACGCGCTCTGCTCGAGACGGCAAAGGACCGTTAAGGCGAAATACAACCAGATTTTGCTTGAAACAATGAGCCTTTGGTAGCTAACTCAATAAGCACTTTTTCGGTCCTGAATGATGTTGCTCTTACAAAAAAAAATATAGTAAATTTTTTAAAAAATATTGGCGCAGCTTGAACTAGGAGTGCGAGGCTGGAGAAACGGCAGAACTGGCGGCCCCTCTCCCTTCGTCGGAAACCCAGCTGTTGCACCTCACATGAATTTCCGAACTTGTAGCTGAAAGCTGTCCATGACTGGCAGACCCGGATCGTTTTGTCCGCAGCCTTTCACATCTCTCTCGAAGTGGACCGCGTTAGCAGAACCCGCGGCAACCGGCTTCGTCAACTCGGCGTCTGTAGCGCGAACTCCGCGTCTGTGCTCCCACTTTAGGCGCGAATGCACGTGAACTGGATAGGACAACAGGACGCGAGAGATCACGCCACGAATGTAATTACATAAAAGCCAGTTTCATAGCGCGAGGGACCAAGGTTATAGATTCTGGCCACGGGAAGCGTTTTTCCTGGGCCTGGTTAGTCTCTTTTTGTTTCATGCAGCGGCGGTCTTTTAGTTGTTTTCTCTTGTACTTAATTTTGGGGTTAGGTTATGGTTTTTTTGTTATTTTATTACTTATTCCAACCTCCCCAACCCATGTGTGCATTTGCCTTCCCGTCTCGTAGTGAGGCGGCGTGGGAAGGCGAGATGGAATGGCTTTTCACACAATGGGCGCCTAAATTCGTTGTGAGGTTTATTAATATTTTCCGCTTAAAACTTAACCGATTTGGCTCTAATACTTGAAAAAATTCCTATCTGACCTTTTTTTCCTTGTAGGCGTTGCCCACTGCGTGCGGACACAACTTTCTTTTCTTTCCAATTGGCTCCACATGCCATTGTTCCCGTCGCTGCTAACCCCGTACCATTCGGCCCTTTAGAGTGGCCCAGTGGTTAGGTTGCCGGTTTCATGGCGCAAACGTCCAGGGTTCGACTCCCGGGACCTCCCTAACCACATTTCTTTACTTGAGGCGCGCCTTTCCAACACCTGCTCGTGGGCTTCTTGCCTCCTCGCCACTTTCCCTCACACTTAGCCTAGCATTTTCATTCTCCCCACTTCGCCGATGATGATAGTTTTCTGGTAACCCTCCACGCCGGAACTAAAAGCATGAACAGCTCCGTTAAAATTTTATGTTCCATGCTCCTCAACGTCCTGGCCCTGCGAGCTAGTCGTTTCTCTGCCCTTTCGAGGCATCATGTTCTAAACATGCCAGCGGGCTCCTGTTGATGTATAATCGCTACTCCGGTATCACCATGCATTAAACAATGAAGTGTTGCTCTCGGCTCTCCATTGTCCGAAACGGAGGCAACTCCCCGGCAAACCGCCCCTCCACCATGCTACCACTACATGACGGAGGGGACGGAGATCTGTTCTGGGACACCTTCGCCAATGTAATAGACTGTACCGACGACTGCCCGAATCCTGGTAGTTCATCAGCAGCATGCGTAAGCAGAATACAACGTATGCTCAACGTGGGCGCTTACCCGTATTCTAAAACTGCTGCGAAACTGCGGACGTCCTAAGTTAATCTATAAAACGGCACCGCCAGAGACTTCGACAACGTCGCTTCGTCTTCGCAGCTTCGTGTATCAACTTAGCTGAGTTTCACAAGGTCAGTTACAGCTAAGTAACATCAGCAAACTCGCCGCTAGTTTTGGCCATTCCGGCTTCAGCTAGCTTCCTTGCTGTATTTCGTGGTGACTGCTCCGCCAGCGGACCTCTTCCTTTTTGCTGGTGATGAGACTGACTGCTGCAGCGCGGTAGTCGACAAGAATATCAATGCGCTGCATCGTTCGCGAGCTCGCACCTATTCGACATTAAGCAGCAGTACCCCTCCAAGCTCCGAAAAGTACCGTTATCGCACAACCTCGCTCTCTTAAATGCCGACTTCAAGTGGCGTAATTGTCTGCCAAAGGACGGTATTTGTGGGGGATTGCTGCAGCGAACGTATCATTCGTTTTCGGTCGGAGTGAAGGTTACATAATTCCACTTTTTTGCATTATCAAGCATTTGCTTCATAATGCTTCATAATACATTGTGAAGCATTTTCACCCCAATTTTTCGTTGTGCAAGCGGGAAACTTCGCTTCCGCAAATGTCCAACGGCTACCGCGGCAAACATTTCCCTCGGTTAAGTGTATAATAACTTGTTTGGATTGTTACCGACCCCCAATTCGTTGAAACAGCAACTAAAAGCACTGCGGCGAGCGCAAACGTTTTCGCACGGCTTTCTCCAAACTATCGTGTGCTTCTTTGGCGTAGTCTGCCATGCCGCGGGGAACAGCCGAGCGGTCGCGAAAGCTGTCGAGAAGGCCCTACGAGGAGCCGAAAAGATTCGAACACCTCCGAGGGGCGGACGCTGGGGTAGCTTCTTTCTCCCGCACTGGAGGGTACTGTGGTAAGCGGTCTCAGCAGCGTCTGGCTGACTGTTTTGCGTGGTTTTGGGACTTTATTTGAACCATGAAAAAGCCTTGTTTTGCAATCTGTGTGCTCATCAAAAAGTATATCTTACACCGTGCTCTCACCTAATAAATAAATAAATAAATAAATAAATAAATAAATAAATAAATAAATAAATAAATAAATAAATAAATAAATAAATAAATAAATAAATAAATAAATAAATAAATAAATAAATAAATAAATAAATAAATAAATAAATAAATAAATAAATAAATAAATAAATAAATAAATAAATACACAACACCTGCCACATGCTGTGGGCTTGCCAACACACCTCGTATACCTTACCGCTATCAGCAACTCATCTCCCGAGCAATGGCAGCGAAATCTGACCGGCTGCAGCAAAGAGCTAAGGGCACCCCGACGGAGGCCTACCAATCCGAGCAAGTAACGGCTGTTACGCCGGCGGAGACGTCCCAGAACCGACCTCCGTCAATGCCGTGGTAACATGGTGGACGAGTGGCTTGCAGAAGAGTCGCCTCCGTTTCGAACGACGAAGAACCGAGAGCCAAACTTAACTGGCTTAATGCATAGCCAGAAGAGAGGAGCGATGATACAGGAACAGCATCTAGGTATGTTTATAGCATGTCAATCTATCGGGCAGAGTAACGCTCTCAATCAAGCCCGTGATTCGAACTGACTCGGCTCGCCGAAGGGCAAGAATTTACACCCAATATTGCCAACGGTCAACAGGCTTCCCCTTCCAGCGCGTTGTGCGGCACGAAAAAGTGCAAATACACAAAACAGATATTCCCTAGATGCATAGTGTTCGAATGTCCCTAGACTCAACTGCAGCGTCTTTAAAAGTCGCCGCATCCTCCGCGAAGAAACGTTGGGGAGACGATGATCGAGTCATGCGCGCCGCAGCCGCCGCTGCCATAAGTCACCTGGCGGGTTTCACCGCCACAGAGGGAACTTCACTGCTGCGCACCAAACTTGTATCACGTGCGCACAGGGCAACGGCGAAGCCCTTCGCGCTGAATCAGGACACGGCCCAATTACCCCCCCCCCCCCCCCCCCTTTGCATTTAGAAGGACTGCAAGTTTGCGGATTGGGCGTGTTGGTATTTATTCATGGTGGGTAACACGAGGCAGGCAAGTAAACAGGAGAAAGTGCTAGTAGCAGCTGAGTATATATAAGGAAAAAAGCGTACATACAGTAAATCGTCGTTTTAACGAAGTCTCTTTATTCGATATATCGCTTTATTCGAGGTGTATCATGGTCCCCGCTGCAGTGTATAGAGAGCACGTCATACCCGCTTTGATAGAAGTATCGCTTATAAAAAACTCAGTTTTGAGTCCGATGACCTCGTTATAACGAGGGTTTACTGTATCTTTATACAGTAGGCGACACCGTCATAACAGAGGCGATATTACAATCCACCTCCAGACAAGATCACGGTGCACCAACAACCCCACCTTTGTATATAATCACACCACATATATATTGTAACGTAGTATTTTGGTTACATACTGCCGCTACTGTAGCATGAAGATCGGAAGGAAAAAGTCGAGACGTCGAAGAGGTTTTAAAGTTAACTTGTTTACTTTACAGATGACATTGGTTACATTTAGCACATATGAATTAGAATGAATACACTTGTTACATAGATGAGAAAGACAGTCAAAGATTAAGGGTACTTAGCGGGACATAGTTGGCGGGCGAATGGCTCCCGGCGGGAGGGCACGACGACCGGCAGCAAGCGGCTCTCCTGGTGTTGCTCTCTCTCAATCGCCAGAGGGGCCGCGTTATATTTGCTTTGGGGGGACGCATTGGGGGAAAAAGCGCATCCTAGCGTGTGCGGTCTATCGGGAGCAAGTCTTAGGCACACCCGCAGCCAATCAGGAAGACGCTTCTAAGCTCCAATCAGACATGTCCCCGCCAAAGTGAAAATGACCAAAAACACAGACACAAGGTTTCGACTCGAAAACGCGCGCTTGGAGAATTACGGGCGTAGAGCAAGTAGTTAGACAAAACGCACTAAAGTAAACAGGGGAAAAGGGAAGGTCGTCGGAAGAACACAGCGGCCCGCGTAGGCGCGCAACGGGGGGTCGGAGACGGCAGTGCGTGCGGTAACAGAAGCCGAGGCGAGGGTTCGCTTCCCCCAACAGCCGTCGTCTCCCGGCCGGCCGACGGGCAGACACACGCGCCGGAGCCGTTTCTCAGAAAAAAGGGCCAGGGCCCAGCCGCGTCCGAAGCGCTTTTACACACAACACTTTGGAGGAAGAGCCCTGGCTGCGGGCACAGAACGCAAAAACCGAACGAACAACATCAAGAGACCTCGGCTTCGCGACAATATTAATTAACCTATAAAAAGAATGCAACACACTTTATCAACATCTATCAAAAAAAAATCGAACTCAGTATCAGATAGCGAGACTAAAGGTTGGCTAACACAGCCATCTTCTTTGTTTTTTTTATCCAAAGGTTATTTTATCTATCTTGCTGACCCTTTTTTTATAGGGTCAGCATTATAGCGCCCCTTTTAGCGAGCTCTATTGTTCGGTTAGGCGAACGTTCAGGCAACGGCCAGTCTGACCAACGTATTTCTTTCCACACGTGAGTGGCATACCGTAAAGGAGGCCTTTTTTGTACTCTACAAACGTTGTACCGTGTTTCATTCCGCACACTTGCTGCCTCGTTGCTTCCTTTCCTGCTATCTTTTGCACTTGACCAATTTGTTTTAGGCTCAAGACACCCCGCGCACCCACATCTTGAGACTACAGTATTCAGATGATGTGAAGTCACCTGTAGGCACAGAATGCCCCCTATCTATCGCCCCCACATTATGTTTCTTTATCCATGCTTTAACCCTTGCTTCCAGCCTTCTTAAAGGGACACCGAAGTGAATTTGTCAAGCTGTTGTTCTTGCTTGCATTGCGTAGACTGGCTCGAATGAACACACTTTTCATCGTTTATCCGATTCCGTTCGATAAGGACGATATTTACTATATGAAGCCTGAAAGAAGAAAAACAACCATGCGCGGTCTGCGGTGGCCGCACCGCATACCGTGCCCTACGCGTCACCGGACGCCCTACGCGACACCGGAGACGCTCAAATGCGGTGCGCTTTCCCCACCTTTGGAGCTTGCCTGGCTCGTGCCTGTATCGTAAGAGGCGTGTTCACACCAGGCCAAGGGTCGGCTGATTCGGGACTGTGCCCGCACGTAGTCGGTACTTATGGCAACATCACGCCAACGAGAACTTGCCAGCGCGTCAGTGGTCAGTGTCAGTCTGCACGTGTTCTGCGAACTCGCTCGTGGTGCAATGAACGTTACAGCGCAAAAATGGTAAATTCAGTATAGAAAACATTGTCCAAAATCAAACAAATAAACTTTTAAAAACGCGCTATCGGGGATTCGAACTAATGAATTGCAAAACAATATACCTAGTGCTCAGACCACTCAGCCATAAGCCAGCGCTGCCAGGGGCGGAAATAGAAAATATATATAGTATCTCCTGCTTACATTTTTATTTAGTCCTAGCATTCCAAGCAGCTTAGATCACTATTTTTGAATAACGCTCATGCTGTAAGCATTCCCCCCCCCCCCCCCCTTCTCCATTTCCACAAAAAATATCCCATCTCTAGCGACTGCACTCCTTAGGCAGAAAATGATTCGCAAACGTGTGATCGTGCTGCTGAGCGCTGTGTTAGTTCACCCCGCGCAAAAGGTGCTTCCCGCTGCTTGGTATTGTGCTGTACGATGGAATTTTCACTTGATTTTATAGTTTCTTAGTACATATATTAACTTTTCTGAGTCTTGTACCGCCTCTAATTGGCTTACACTTTTCTACTAGCGTACCGGTCAGCGAAGCGTCGCGTGTCCGCCTATGTAGAGCTACTTGCAATTAGAGCATGACACAGTCTACAAACTAGCAAACTAAAGGCACATTCTTCCCCGCACAAATCGTGTCGTGGCTTAGTTTCAACTGAGCGAACAATTTTGCGACGACACACCAGCGGTTGGCTGACTAAACGCTGGGCCGACTGATTCTGTCGGACGGTCGGCAAGCCGTGCAGTAGCGCTGTCTAGCCAAGCCATCTTGTTTGAACGTCATACGAAACGTAACAGGAAATCGGAAAGGAGGATGCAGAAAGTAGAAAAGCAGTTTCGAATTTATTTTTCTACTGAATAAAGTCGCGGAAACGCAGCGAGAGTGGTCGAAACATGGCATAGGGACTCCAGACTATAACTGGCACTAGTAATCCCGCAATGTTTACAAATAACTTCAGCGTCCTTTTAATCTCTCGGTGATTCTTTTCGCATGCCTGTCGAACACACTAATATGAATCCGACCGTTATGAACCTGTCTACCTGAGCGAGGGCGCTTTGTTCTCGTCAACGCAAAGGATCTCGTCAACGCAAATCTTAATTATGCACAATATGGCCACGCCGTCCTTCACTAGCTTCAAATAGGCCGATTCATAGCTGAGCAAACTCTTGGTTGGCCTAGGGTGGTACATCCAAGATGTGTGGGTAGGTAGCAACGTAATTAGCATGCCTAAAAATTGCATTTCAGCCTGCTCTGGTACCTCAAACCTGTACTCAAGGCCCAACCTTTTTTTCTAGTACCTTACATGATCATTACAGTGATCCTTATAATCCTGTCATATTCATTATAATCCTATCTACAGGCAGCCAATGCCGCTGCTAAAGCGACCAAACATTACAGCTAAACGGTGAGAACGCAAAGCAGGGTTTGCGCACTGTGCGAGGGGCGTGCGAGAAGCGCCATGCTGCGGGCTTATAAAGCAGGAGTAAACGGGCGTGCGCATCAGGCGGAGCCTCAAGTTCGCGAGGTAGAGGGATGAGACACTCGGGAGTTCTTAAGAATTCACCAATAGATCTCGCATGCTTTTTTAGGATGATTCAGAGCGAGGAAACTGATGGAACTGTATAGTGGTTTTGTTTTCCGCTACCTTGGTAGCTTGCTGTAACAAAATAAATACTATAAGTAACTTTTAATTAGCGTGCATTAGAATAGCCGGATGACATTCTTGATGGCGCACGGAACATAAAAAATTCTAAGGATCTGAGTTACCTGAAATATATATATATATATATATATATATATATATATATATATATCGGTCTGGTGCGATATATATATATATATATATATATATATAGTAAGGAAATGAGGGGCTCGTTGAGGAAATACAGAAAGATAGGGCAGCTGTCTACAACGCCAAAGGAGGCATAGGGGTGTGGATAGGCTCTTATATATATATATATATATATATATATATATATATATATATATATATATATATATATATATATATATATATATAACACAGAAATAAGGGTTGGCAGTCGAGAAAACCTCGGAAAGCAAAGGGGAGGATGTGGTAGATCATTGAAACAGATTAAGAATTTGGAAAGAAAGAAAGAAAGTGAAGAAAAAATGCCCGCCAGGTGGGATCCGAACCCACGACCTCCAGAATACCGGTCTGGTGCGATAACCACTACGCTACCGGCGGGGCGATTTTCCCATTCACTTTCTGGGGTATTTATGTTAGGTATGTTTGTTTCCTGTGCTTGGGGGTGGTAGCCAGCGCCATTCGGACTAATCGGGGTGAAGGGGACCTTCTTTTTAACCCCCGGGTCGTGACTCGAGTGTCTACGACATGTCCAGAGCGGTCGACCAGCTTTGAACCCTCTTAAGCTCCCTTTGGCAACAAGACTGCCAGAACCGAGGCCCTCGCTATGCATGTAGCGAATCAGAATAGGAAATGAGGGGCTCGTTGAAAATAACACAGAAATAAGGGTTGGCAGTCGAGAAAACCTCGGAAAGCAAAGGGGAGGATGTGGTAGATCATTGAAACAGATTAAGAATTTGGAAAGAAAGAAAGAATCCCACCTGGCGGGCATTTTTTCTTCACTTTCTTTCTTTCTTTCCAAATTCTTAATCTGTTTCAATGATCTACCACATCCTCCCCTTTGCTTTCCGAGGTTTTCTCGACTGCCAACCCTTATTTCTGTGTTATTTTCAACGAGCCCCTCATTTCCTATTCTGATTCGCTACATGCATAGCGAGGGCCTCGGTTCTGGCAGTCTTGTTGCCAAAGGGAGCTTAAGAGGGTTCAAAGCTGGTCGACCGCTCTGGACATGTCGTAGACACTCGAGTCACGACCCGGGGGTTAAAAAGAAGGTCCCCTTCACCCCGATTAGTCCGAATGGCGCTGGCTACCACCCCCAAGCACAGGAAACAAACATACCTAACATAAATACCCCAGAAAGTGAATGGGAAAATCGCCCCGCCGGTAGCGTAGTGGTTATCGCACCAGACCGGTATTCTGGAGGTCGTGGGTTCGGATCCCACCTGGCGGGCATTTTTTCTTCACTTTCTTTCTTTCTTTCCAAATTCTTAATCTGTTTCAATGATCTACCACATCCTCCCCTTTGCTTTCCGAGGTTTTCTCGACTGCCAACCCTTATTTCTGTGTTATTTTCAACGAGCCCCTCTTTTCCTATTCTGATTCGCTACATGCATAGCGAGGGCCTCGGTTCTGGCAGTCTTGTTGCCAAAGGGAGCTTAAGAGGGTTCAAAGCTGGTCGACCGCTCTGGACATGTCGTAGACACTCGAGTCACGACCCGGGGGTTAAAAAGAAGGTCCCCTTCACCCCGATTAGTCCGAATGGCGCTGGCTACCACCCCCAAGCACAGGAAACAAACATACCTAACATAAATACCCCAGAAAGTGAATGGGAAAATCGCCCCGCCGGTAGCGTAGTGGTTATCGCACCAGACCGGTATTCTGGAGGTCGTGGGTTCGGATCCCACCTGGCGGGCATTTTTTCTTCACTTTCTTTCTTTCTTTCCAAATTCTTAATCTGTTTCAATGATCTACCACATCCTCCCCTTTGCTTTCCGAGGTTTTCTCGACTGCCAACCCTTATTTCTGTGTTATTTTCAACGAGCCCCTCATTTCCTATTCTGATTCGCTACATGCATAGCGAGGGCCTCGGTTCTGGCAGTCTTGTTGCCAAAGGGAGCTTAAGAGGGTTCAAAGCTGGTCGACCGCTCTGGACATGTCGTAGACACTCGAGTCACGACCCGGGGGTTAAAAAGAAGGTCCCCTTCACCCCGATTAGTCCGAATGGCGCTGGCTACCACCCCCAAGCACAGGAAACAAACATACCTAACATAAATACCCCAGAAAGTGAATGGGAAAATCGCCCCGCCGGTAGCGTAGTGGTTATCGCACCAGACCGGTATTCTGGAGGTCGTGGGTTCGGATCCCACCTGGCGGGCATTTTTTCTTCACTTTCTTTCTTTCTTTCCAAATTCTTAATCTGTTTCAATGATCTACCACATCCTCCCCTTTGCTTTCCGAGGTTTTCTCGACTGCCAACCCCCTTATTTCTGTGTTATTTTCAACGAGCCCCTCATTTCCTATTCTGATTCGCTATATATATATATATATATATATATATATATATATATATATATACACTGAACTTTACGCTTTTCATTCATACGCTGTCACGAACGCTATGAATATAAAATACGGCATTGTTGCTTTTTTGGAGATTAATTATCCGATCGTGTTAGAATGGAGAGACTACATAAAGATGTTATATAAAATAAATTTTGTTTTCTTAAGCAGACGCATGGCCTCTGAAGAAATGTTTCTCGCACACTTTTCGATATACGCAGGACTCACGCGTACTGTACTTAGTGGACGAGTAGAGACGTTACTGATTGTTCGATGTCACATTAAGACTGGCAGAATTTTATTATCATTCGTGTCCCTAAGGTAGGAAAGCATTGCAGCGAGTAATTTGCTTTGATCAATCTACAATTGACGAATTGTCTTGGCAATGGTCCATGTCTTGTATTTGGTAGACTAAAGGCATGCATAAAATTCAATAATGCTACAGGACAGTCCCCGCGCAACGGAGCACGGAACACAATGGAGCGCATGGTATAACCGGAGGCCCATTTATTATCGCACGTGCTTCCACAGGCAGTTTACAATGTTTGGGGTTTAATTTTGTGCTCATTAAGGTTCCCGTTGATGAAGCAGGTTTAAATAATAGAGTGTTTGGCGGAAACTTAACAGCGAGGTACCGCGCAGGTCATCTTGGTCGTCTGCGCAGCGTTCCTGCTACATCAGGCCGCTGCTGGGTTCATGGGAGGCGGTGGACCCCACCTGACGGTGCACAAGGACCACTACGGACGCGGCGGCATCAGCTTGCGCTACGACCACAGGGCCTATGGGCACTTGCCGTCGGGACACTATGGTGGAGGCCATGGCGGTGGATACTAGGGCAGCCATGATTGCATGCAGAACAGATGCCGCGAGTGTTGCTCGGCATTAATAAAAAAACATGAAAGATGAACCTTCATTGTTGCGCTGTGCACTTTCTATCCTGTGACCTCAGTGGTACCAATCAGTTTGCTCGGCACCATGAAATCTAGTGTATTGTGGCCACCATAGGCTGCTAGCTGCTCCTTGATGCTTCGGCTTTTGCCACAATCATTGACCCGTACAATTTTTGGAATGTGCAGCGTCGCTCACCTTCGTCTTTTTACCGCTTTCAAAACGAGCACGCATTACCTGACAAGGAACATCATTCGAATTAGTCGTCATGGTCACACAATTGCTAAGCTGGTTTTGTTAAGGGAATATACAATGTGTCACATAATTAAGCGTTCCCATTGTTTCTACAAATTAATTGCACAGACGTATTGTACTGCGCAAAAACAATGACACTCAAACAAACCACGTAGCAGAAAAACAGATTAGAGCACAGTTGGGCATGTCCGGCTCAGAGCGTACGGCCTATACGTAAGCAATCGCTTGAGCCGATAACCTATAACGTTCATGCGTCGTCTTTGCTTCTGGGTTAAATATAAGTATATGTCTAAACAGAGTTACTTACACCCAAGAGTTACACCTAAATGTCTTGTTATGATATAAGAATTCGTGAGTATCAATTATCGTTGAGTTGTGAAAGCCTATGTCACGGTGGGTATGTTTAAATCGCTGGCAATCGAAATTGGTGAATCAGTCATGATCCGCTGATAGCTACTGCCATCGTCACTTGTCAATCTCCCTGAGTGGGTATGCAAGAATTGTGGGTCGGTATGCTGTCGTCACTACCACATGGGTATTGGTAAATCGGCCGTAAGCTACTGACAGCTACAGTGACATCTCCACTGGCCAATCCAGCTGAGTGAACGTGTTGTTAAGCTAATAGTCAGCCTTAACTTTAGTTAGCCTGCACGTTGAGCATAACGACGTTCTAAGCAACGTCGGAGTCATTGTACGGCAAGCTGCGTGTAAAAGTTGACGACGTTGAACCTCAAAGCGTAACCTCAGGTCTAACGTCGCACCGTCGAATACCCATCTAATGGGTGACTTCTAGCCGCGGCATACCCCGTTCGCAGACAATGGGGAGGTTAATTAGGCGGCACATGGTAATTTGAAGGGCAGGTTTCTGGCTACGCACAGAAAATTGGAATTTCGTGGAAGTTGCACGCAGCCAAAGGAAATTTTTAGGCAGGTTCTGGTCCATAGAACCTGTTGTTGCCGGTGACGCTCACGCATCAAAAATGGCAGGCGTTTGCCTCTCTGGTATAAATATGGATACGTGATGTTTCTAGGATAGTGACGCTGGGGCTATAACGCAGTCGTTCTGTAAGGACGGATGGGTGCACTGTAGCGCGGCACGAACGAACGAACGAACGAACGAACGAACGAACGAACGAACGAACGAACGAGCGAACGAACGAACGAACTAATAAACGAACGAACGAACTAATAAACGAACTGGCGAACGGAAGGAAGGAAGGAAGGAAGGAAGAAAGGAAGGAAGGAAGGAAGGAAGGAAAGAAAAAACAAAGAAAGAAAACGAAGGAAAACGCAACAGTCGCCTTGTTTGACGGAGTATACGGCAGCGATGCTTCACTTCAAGACGCGCGGGAACCACGGCGAACAACGCCGCCGACCACACACAAGTATTGACCGCTGGTTTCTGTTATGTCGTTACTGGTTGCCGCGTTCCCCGCATTCGCTCGCCTTTTAGCCATATCGGTGTCTGTTTGCATGGTGCATTGTGCTCCCTGCTGGACGAAAACGTCAAGCGATGCCACGCCGGCTGCGAAAAGTTTTTGTCAAGCAATAAGTTCGTGTTTGAAATCTTACCATTTTATTTAGATCGCAACTCCGTTGTAGTGCAGAATACGTGAGAATTCCGTAATTACTTGTGTATACGCCGCACCAGCGTACGGGCGGAAAATAGCCGAACTGCGAAGTCTAGCATTCTTATTTTCGCTCAACAAAAGTTTATCTCTCTCTCTCTCTCTCTCTCTCTCTCTCTCTCTCTCTCTCTCTCTCTCTCTCTCTCTCTCTCTCTGGAAGCTAGGCTGTAAGAACCAGTCGTCATCGTAAGACGCGGCTCTTGTACAGCGCTTCTCCCATTGCCCGGAAAACCACACAAGAAATGTTTGTGTTTACACTGGTTGTTAACTAAAATTTTGCCAGAAATATAGCGCACACTGTAAAAAATGTCCGCGCGCCTATTTCCCCACAATGCGCAAATAATGACAATCATTGTGTTGAAAGCGGTAAAATAGGTCCAATATAATAGCCAGTATAAGATTTGAGTAGGAAAATGTGGTCTGCGATCTGACATCGAGCAATGCTATCATAACGATTTGCATTGCATGATGTCACAGCGCAGATCATAATTTTCGAATCAAATTG